>NW_027602502.1:2500-34435 GCF_053455715.1 Rhinoraja longicauda
GTTCTAATGCGTTGCATTAATTGCATTTAACATTTGAGAGGTTTTGCAAAATGATTGCAATTAATTTTATTGCATTTAACATCCCAGGGGGTTGCAATATTGCTTTAATGCAACGCCAGCGCTGCATTTAACAATGCAGCAGCCAGCAAAGTTATCCTATGACGATGCATTAGTTGCATTTAACATTTGAGAGGTTTTGCAGGATTAAAGATTGCAATGAATTTAATGCATTTAACACCCACTGGGCGTCGCTAGATGACTTTAATGTAAGGCCATCACTGCATTTAACATTGCAGCAGCCTGCAAAGTTATCCTAATACGATGCATTAGTCCCGTTTAACATTTGAGAGGTTTTGCAGGATTATTATTGCATTTCACATCGCAGGGTGTTGCAATATTTCTTTAATGCAAGGCGATCACTGCATTTAACATTGCAGCAGCCTGAAAAGTCATCCTAATGCGATGCATTTGTTGCATTTAACATTTGAGAGGTTTTGCAAAATTATTGCAATTAATTTAATGCATATAACATCCATTGGGGGTCGCTAGATGACTTTAATGCAAGGCCATCACTGCATTTAACATTGCAGTAGCCTGCAAAGTTATCCTAATACGATGCATTAGTCACGTTTAACATTTGAGAGGTTTTGCAGGATTATTATTGCATTTCACATCGCAGGGTGTTGCAATATTTCTTTAATGCAAGGCGATCACTGCATTTAACATTGCAGCATCCTGAAAAGTCATCCTAATGCGATGCCGGGGGTAGTAAATACAATAATAATACTATAGTAATAATAATTTATATTATTAATAATAAGAATAAATCAAAGATTGATTGATTGATCGGTGGGTGGGTGGGTGGATGTCAGGAATTTGAGAGATTTTGCATGATTATTACAATGATTTTAATGCGTTTAATACCCCAGAACAGCTGCAATTTTGCTTTAATGCAAGGCCTGCGCTGCATTTAACATTGCAGGAGCCTAATTGCATTTAACATTTGAGAGGATTTGCAAAATTATTGCAATTAATTTTATTGCATTTAACATCCCAGGGGTTGCAATATTGCTTTAATGCAACGCCAGCGCTGCATTTAACAATGCAGCAGCCTGCAAAGTTATCCTAATACGATTAATTAGTCGCATTTAACATTTGAGAGGTTTTGCAGGATTATTATTGCATTTCACATCGCAGGGTGTTGCAATATTTCTTTAATGCAAGGCGATCACTGCATTTAACATTGCAGCAGCCTGAAAAGTCATCTTAATGCGATGCATTTGTTGCATTTAACATTTGAGAGGTTTTGCAAAATTATTGCAATTAATTTAATGCATTTAACACCCACTGTGGGTCACTAGATGACTTTAATGCAAGGCCATCACTGCATTTAACATTGCAGCAGCCTGCAAAGTTATCCTAATACGATGCATTAGTCCCGTTTAACATTTGAGAGGTTTTGCAGGATTATTATTGCATTTCACATCGCAGGGTGTTGCAATATTTCTTTAATGCAAGGCGTTCACTGCATTTAACATTGCAGCAGCCTGAAAAGTCATCCTAATGCGATGCATTTGTTGCATTTAACATTTGAGAGGTTTTGCAAAATTATTGCAATTAATTTAATGCATATAACATCCATTGGGGGTCGCTAGATGACTTTAATGCAAGGCCATCACTGCATTTAACATTGCAGTAGCCTGCAAAGTTATCCTAATACGATGCATTAGTCACGTTTAACATTTGAGAGGTTTTGCAGGATTATTATTGCATTTCACATCGCAGGGTGTTGCAATATTTCTTTAATGCAAGGCGATCACTGCATTTAACATTGCAGCAGCCTGAAAAGTCATCCTAATGCGATGCCGGGGGTAGTAAATACAATAATAATACTATAGTAATAATAATTTATATTATTAATAATAAGAATAAATCAAAGATTGATTGATCGATCGGTGGGTGGGTGGGTGGATGGATGTCAGGAATTTGAGAGATTTTGCATGATTATTACAATGATTTTAATGCGTTTAATACCCCAGAACAGCTGCAATTTTGCTTTAATGCAAGGCCTGCGCTGCATTTAACATTGCAGGAGCCTAATTGCATTTAACATTTGAGAGGATTTGCAAAATTATTGCAATTAATTTTATTGCATTTAACATCCCAGGGGGTTGCAATATTGCTTTAATGCAACGCCAGCGCTGCATTTAACAATGCAGCAGCCTGCAAAGTTATCCTAATACGCTGCATTAGTCGCATTTAACATTTGAGAGGTTTTGCAGGATTATTATTATTGCATTTCACATCGCAGGGTGTTGCAATATTTCTTTAATGCAAGGCGATCACTGCATTTAACATTGCAGCAGCCTGAAAAGTCATCCTAATGCGATGCATTTGTTGCATTTAACATTTGAGAGGTTTTGCAAAATTATTGCAATTAATTTAATGCATTTAACACCCACTGTGGGTCGCTAGATGACTTTAATGCAAGGCCATCACTGCATTTAACATTGCAGCAGCCTGCAAAGTTATCCTAATACGATGCATTAGTCCCGTTTAACATTTGAGAGGTTTTGCAGGATTATTATTGCATTTTACATCGCAGGGTGTTGCAATATTTCTTTAATGCAAGGCGATCACTGCATTTAACATTGCAGCAGCCTGAAAAGTCATCTTAATGCGATGCATTTGTTGCATTTAACATTTGAGAGGTTTTGCAAAATTATTGCAATTAATTTAATGCATTTAACACCCACTGTGGGTCACTAGATGACTTTAATGCAAGGCCATCACTGCATTTAACATTGCAGCAGCCTGCAAAGTTATCCTAATACGATGCATTAGTCCCGTTTAACATTTGAGAGGTTTTGCAGGATTATTATTGCATTTCACATCGCAGGGTGTTGCAATATTTCTTTAATGCAAGGCGATCACTGCATTTAACATTGCAGCAGCCTGAAAAGTCATCCTAATGCGATGCATTTGTTGCATTTAACATTTGAGAGGTTTTGCAAAATTATTGCAATTAATTTAATGCATATAACATCCATTGGGGGTCGCTAGATGACTTTAATGCAAGGCCATCACTGCATTTAACATTGCAGTAGCCTGCAAAGTTATCCTAATACGATGCATTAGTCCCGTTTAACATTTGAGAGGTTTTGCAGGATTATTATTGCATTTCACATCGCAGGGTGTTGCAATATTTCTTTAATGCAAGGCGATCACTGCATTTTACATTGCAGCAGCCTGAAAAGTCATCCTAATGCGATGCATTTGTTGCATTTAACATTTGAGAGGTTTTGCAAAATTATTGCAATTAATTTAATGCATATAACATCCATTGGGGGTCGCTAGATGACTTTAATGCAAGGCCATCACTGCATTTAACATTGCAGTAGCCTGCAAAGTTATCCTAATACGATGCATTAGTCACGTTTAACATTTGAGAGGTTTTGCAGGATTATTATTGCATTTCACATCGCAGGGTGTTGCAATATTTCTTTAATGCAAGGCGATCACTGCATTTAACATTGCAGCAGCCTGAAAAGTCATCCTAATGCGATGCCGGGGGTAGTAAATACAATAATAATACTATAGTAATAATAATTTATATTATTAATAATAAGAATAAATCAAAGATTGATTGATCGATCGGTGGGTGGGTGGGTGGATGGATGTCAGGAATTTGAGAGATTTTGCATGATTATTACAATGATTTTAATGCGTTTAATACCCCAGAACAGCTGCAATTTTGCTTTAATGCAAGGCCTGCGCTGCATTTAACATTGCAGGAGCCTAATTGCATTTAACATTTGAGAGGATTTGCAAAATTATTGCAATTAATTTTATTGCATTTAACATCCCAGGGGGTTGCAATATTGCTTTAATGCAACGCCAGCGCTGCATTTAACAATGCAGCAGCCTGCAAAGTTATCCTAATACGATGCATTAGTCGCATTTAACATTTGAGAGGTTTTGCAGGATTATTATTATTGCATTTCACATCGCAGGGTGTTGCAATATTTCTTTAATGCAAGGCGATCACTGCATTTAACATTGCAGCAGCCTGAAAAGTCATCCTAATGCGATGCATTTGTTGCATTTAACATTTGAGAGGTTTTGCAAAATTATTGCAATTAATTTAATGCATTTAACACCCACTGTGGGTCGCTAGATGACTTTAATGCAAGGCCATCACTGCATTTAACATTGCAGCAGCCTGCAAAGTTATCCTAATACGATGCATTAGTCCCGTTTAACATTTGAGAGGTTTTGCAGGATTATTATTGCATTTTACATCGCAGGGTGTTGCAATATTTCTTTAATGCAAGGCGATCACTGCATTTAACATTGCAGCAGCCAGAAAAGTCATCCTAATGCGATGCATTTGTTGCATTTAACATTTGAGAGGTTTTGCAAAATTATTGCAATTAATTTAATGCATATAACATCCATGGGGGGTCGCTAGATGACTTTAATGCAAGGCCATCACTGCATTTAACATTGCAGTAGCCTGCAAAGTTATCCTAATACGATGCATTAGTCACGTTTAACATTTGAGAGGTTTTGCAGGATTATTATTGCATTTCACATCGCAGGGTGTTGCAATATTTCTTTAATGCAAGGCGATCACTGCATTTAACATTGCAGCAGCCTGAAAAGTCATCCTAATGCGATGCCGGGGGTAGTAAATACAATAATAATACTATAGTAATAATAATTTATATTATTAATAATAATAAGAATTAATCAAAGATTGATTGCTTGATCGATCGGTGGGTGGGTGGATGGATGTCAGGGGGAACCGTACACCAATAAAGATTTTAATGGTACCATGCATTAGTTGCATTGAACATTTGAGAGATTTTGCATGATTATTACAATGATTTTAATGCGTTTAATACCCCAGAACAGCTTCAATTTTGCTTTATTGCAAGGCCTGCGCTGCATTTAACATTGCAGGAGCCTACAAAGTTGTTCTAATGCGTTGCATTAATTGCATTTAACATTTGAGAGGTTTTGCAAAATTATTGCAATTAATTTTATTGCATTTAACATCCCAGGGGGTTGCAATATTGCTTTAATGCAACGCCAGCGCTGCATTTAACAATGCAGCAGCCTGCAAAGTTATCCTAATACGATGCTTTAGTCGCATTTAACATTTGAGAGGTTTTGCAGGATTATTATTGCATTTCACATCGCAGGGTGTTGCAATATTTCTTTAATGCAAGGCGATCACTGCATTTAACATTGCAGCAGCCAGAAAAGTCATCCTAATGCGATGCCGGGGGTAGTAAATACAATAATAATACTATAGTAATAATAATTTATATTATTAATAATAATAAGAATTAATCAAAGATTGATTGATTGATCGATCGATGGGTGGGTGGATGGATGTCAGGGGGAACCGTACACCAATAAAGATTTTAATGGTACCATGCATTAGTAGCATTGAACATTTGAGAGATTTTGCATGATTATTACAATGATTTTAATGCGTTCAATACCCCAGAACAGCTGCAATTTTGCTTTATTGCAAGGCCTGCGCTGCATTTAACATTGCAGGAGCCTGCAAAGTTGTTCTAATGCTTTGCATTAATTGCATTTAACATTTGAGAGGTTTTGCAAAATTATTGCAATTAATTTTATTGCATTTAACATCCCAGGGGTTGCAATATTGCTTTAATGCAACGCCAGCGCTGCATTTAACAATGCAGCAGCCTGCAAAGTTATCCTAATACGATGCTTTAGTCGCATTTAACATTTGAGAGGTTTTGCAGGATTATTATTGCATTTCACATCGCAGGGTGTTGCAATATTTCTTTAATGCAAGGCGATCACTGCATTTAACATTGCAGCAGCCAGAAAAGTCATCCTAATGCGATGCATTTGTTGCATTTAACATTTGAGAGGTTTTGCAAAATTATTGCAATTAATTTAATGCATATAACATCCATGGGGGGTCGCTAGATGACTTTAATGCAAGGCCATCACTGCATTGAACATTGCAGTAGCCTGCAAAGTTATCCTAATACGATGCATTAGTCACGTTTAACATTTGCGAGGTTTTGCAGGATTATTATTGCATTTCACATCGCAGGGTGTTGCAATATTTCTTTAATGCAAGGCGATCACTGCATTTAACATTGCAGCAGCCAGAAAAGTCATCCTAATGCGATGCATTTGTTGCATTTAACATTTGAGAGGTTTTGCAAAATTATTGCAATTAATTTAATGCATATAACATCCATTGGGGGTCGCTAGATGACTTTAATGCAAGGCCATCACTGCATTTAACATTGCAGTAGCCTGCAAAGTTATCCTAATACGATGCATTAGTCACGTTTAACATTTGAGAGGTTTTGCAGGATTATTATTGCATTTCACATCGCAGGGTGTTGCAATATTTCTTTAATGCAAGGCGATCACTGCATTTAACATTGCAGCAGCCTGAAAAGTCATCCTAATGCGATGCATTTGTTGCATTTAACATTTGAGAGGTTTTGCAAAATTATTGCAATTAATTTAATGCATATAACATCCATTGGGGGTCGCTAGATGACTTTAATGCAAGGCCATCACTGCATTTAACATTGCAGTAGCCTGCAAAGTTATCCTAATACGATGCATTAGTCCCGTTTAACATTTGAGAGGTTTTGCAGGATTATTATTGCATTTCACATCGCAGGGTGTTGCAATATTTCTTTAATGCAAGGCGATCACTGCATTTTACATTGCAGCAGCCTGAAAAGTCATCCTAATGCGATGCATTTGTTGCATTTAACATTTGAGAGGTTTTGCAAAATTATTGCAATTAATTTAATGCATATAACATCCATTGGGGGTCGCTAGATGACTTTAATGCAAGGCCATCACTGCATTTAACATTGCAGTAGCCTGCAAAGTTATCCTAATACGATGCATTAGTCACGTTTAACATTTGAGAGGTTTTGCAGGATTATTATTGCATTTCACATCGCAGGGTGTTGCAATATTTCTTTAATGCAAGGCGATCACTGCATTTAACATTGCAGCAGCCTGAAAAGTCATCCTAATGCGATGCCGGGGGTAGTAAATACAATAATAATACTATAGTAATAATAATTTATATTATTAATAATAAGAATAAATCAAAGATTGATTGATCGATCGGTGGGTGGGTGGGTGGATGGATGTCAGGAATTTGAGAGATTTTGCATGATTATTACAATGATTTTAATGCGTTTAATACCCCAGAACAGCTGCAATTTTGCTTTAATGCAAGCCCTGCGCTGCATTTAACATTGCAGGAGCCTAATTGCATTTAACATTTGAGAGGATTTGCAAAATTATTGCAATTAATTTTATTGCATTTAACATCCCAGGGGGTTGCAATATTGCTTTAATGCAACGCCAGCGCTGCATTTAACAATGCAGCAGCCTGCAAAGTTATCCTAATACGATGCATTAGTCGCATTTAACATTTGAGAGGTTTTGCAGGATTATTATTATTGCATTTCACATCGCAGGGTGTTGCAATATTTCTTTAATGCAAGGCGATCACTGCATTTAACATTGCAGCAGCCTGAAAAGTCATCCTAATGCGATGCATTTGTTGCATTTAACATTTGAGAGGTTTTGCAAAATTATTGCAATTAATTTAATGCATTTAACACCCACTGTGGGTCGCTAGATGACTTTAATGCAAGGCCATCACTGCATTTAACATTGCAGCAGCCTGCAAAGTTATCCTAATACGATGCATTAGTCCCGTTTAACATTTGAGAGGTTTTGCAGGATTATTATTGCATTTTACATCGCAGGGTGTTGCAATATTTCTTTAATGCAAGGCGATCACTGCATTTAACATTGCAGCAGCCAGAAAAGTCATCCTAATGCGATGCATTTGTTGCATTTAACATTTGAGAGGTTTTGCAAAATTATTGCAATTAATTTAATGCATATAACATCCATGGGGGGTCGCTAGATGACTTTAATGCAAGGCCATCACTGCATTTAACATTGCAGTAGCCTGCAAAGTTATCCTAATACGATGCATTAGTCACGTTTAACATTTGAGAGGTTTTGCAGGATTATTATTGCATTTCACATCGCAGGGTGTTGCAATATTTCTTTAATGCAAGGCGATCACTGCATTTAACATTGCAGCAGCCAGAAAAGTCATCCTAATGCGATGCATTTGTTGCATTTAACATTTGAGAGGTTTTGCAAAATTATTGCAATTAATTTAATGCATATAACATCCATGGGGGGTCGCTAGATGACTTTAATGCAAGGCCATCACTGCATTTAACATTGCAGTAGCCTGCAAAGTTATCCTAATACGATGCATTAGTCACGTTTAACATTTGAGAGGTTTTGCAGGATTATTATTGCATTTCACATCGCAGGGTGTTGCAATATTTCTTTAATGCAAGGCGATCACTGCATTTAACATTGCAGCAGCCTGAAAAGTCATCCTAATGCGATGCCGGGGGTAGTAAATACAATAATAATACTATAGTAATAATAATTTATATTATTAATAATAATAAGAATTAATCAAAGATTGATTGCTTGATCGATCGGTGGGTGGGTGGATGGATGTCAGGGGGAACCGTACACCAATAAAGATTTTAATGGTACCATGCATTAGTTGCATTGAACATTTGAGAGATTTTGCATGATTATTACAATGATTTTAATGCGTTTAATACCCCAGAACAGCTTCAATTTTGCTTTATTGCAAGGCCTGCGCTGCATTTAACATTGCAGGAGCCTACAAAGTTGTTCTAATGCGTTGCATTAATTGTATTTAACATTTGAGAGGTTTTGCAAAATTATTGCAATTAATTTTATTGCATTTAACATCCCAGGGGGTTGCAATATTGCTTTAATGCAACGCCAGCGCTGCATTTAACAATGCAGCAGCCTGCAAAGTTATCCTAATACGATGCTTTAGTCGCATTTAACATTTGAGAGGTTTTGCAGGATTATTATTGCATTTCACATCGCAGGGTGTTGCAATATTTCTTTAATGCAAGGCGATCACTGCATTTAACATTGCAGCAGCCAGAAAAGTCATCCAAATGCGATGCATTTGTTGCATTTTACATTTGAGAGGTTTTGCAAAATTATTGCAATTAATTTAATGCATATAACATCCATGGGGGGTCGCTAGATGACTTTAATGCAAGGCCATCACTGCATTTAACATTGCAGTAGCCTGCAAAGTTATCCTAATACGATGCATTAGTCACGTTTAACATTTGAGAGGTTTTGCAGGATTATTATTGCATTTCACATCGCAGGGTGTTGCAATATTTCTTTAATGCAAGGCGATCACTGCATTTAACATTGCAGCAGCCTGAAAAGTCATCCTAATGCGATGCCGGGGGTAGTAAATACAATAATAATACTATAGTAATAATAATTTATATTATTAATAATAATAAGAATTAATCAAAGATTGATTGATTGATCGATGGGTGGGTGGATGGATGTCAGGGGGAACCGTACACCAATAAAGATTTTAATGGTACCATGCATTAGTAGCATTGAACATTTGAGAGATTTTGCATGATTATTACAATGATTTTAATGCGTTCAATACCCCAGAACAGCTGCAATTTTGCTTTATTGCAAGGCCTGCGCTGCATTTAACATTGCAGGAGCCTGCAAAGTTGTTCTAATGCTTTGCATTAATTGCATTTAACATTTGAGAGGTTTTGCAAAATTATTGCAATTAATTTTATTGCATTTAACATCCCAGGGGTTGCAATATTGCTTTAATGCAACGCCAGCGCTGCATTTAACAATGCAGCAGCCTGCAAAGTTATCCTAATACGATGCTTTAGTCGCATTTAACATTTGAGAGGTTTTGCAGGATTATTATTGCATTTCACATCGCAGGGTGTTGCAATATTTCTTTAATGCAAGGCGATCACTGCATTTAACATTGCAGCAGCCAGAAAAGTCATCCTAATGCGATGCATTTGTTGCATTTAACATTTGAGAGGTTTTGCAAAATTATTGCAATTAATTTAATGCATATAACATCCATGGGGGGTCGCTAGATGACTTTAATGCAAGGCCATCACTGCATTTAACATTGCAGTAGCCTGCAAAGTTATCCTAATACGATGCATTAGTCACGTTTAACATTTGCGAGGTTTTGCAGGATTATTATTGCATTTCACATCGCAGGGTGTTGCAATATTTCTTTAATGCAAGGCGATCACTGCATTTAACATTGCAGCAGCCTGAAAAGTCATCCTAATGCGATGCCGGGGGTAGTAAATACAATAATAATACTATAGTAATAATAATTTATATTATTAATAATAATAAGAATTAATCAAAGATTGATTGATTGATTGATCGGTGGGTGGGTGGATGGATGTCAGGAAGAACCGTACACCAATAAAGATTTTAATGGTACGATGCATTAGTTGGATTGAACATTTGAGAGATTTTGCATGATTATTACAATGATTTTAATGCGTTTAATACCCCAGAACAGCTGCAATTTTGCTTTAATGCAAGGCCTGCGCTGCATTTAACATTGCAGGAGCCTGCAAAGTTGTTCTAATGCGTGGCATTAATTGCATTTAACATTTGAGAGGTTTTGCAATATTATTGCAATTAATTTTATTGCATTTAACATCCCAGGGGGTTGCAATATTGCTTTAATGCAACGCCAGCGCTGCATTTAACAATGCAGCAGCCTGCAAAGTTATCCTAATACGATGCTTTAGTCGCATTTAACATTTGAGAGGTTTTGCAGGATTATTATTGCATTTCACATCGCAGGGTGTTGCAATATTTCTTTAATGCAAGGCGATCACTGCATTTAACATTGCAGCAGCCAGAAAAGTCATCCAAATGCGATGCATTTGTTGCATTTTACATTTGAGAGGTTTTGCAAAATTATTGCAATTAATTTAATGCATATAACATCCATGGGGGGTCGCTAGATGACTTTAATGCAAGGCCATCACTGCATTTAACATTGCAGTAGCCTGCAAAGTTATCCTAATACGATGCATTAGTCACGTTTAACATTTGAGAGGTTTTGCAGGATTATTATTGCATTTCACATCGCAGGGTGTTGCAATATTTCTTTAATGCAAGGCGATCACTGCATTTAACATTGCAGCAGCCTGAAAAGTCATCCTAATGCGATGCCGGGGGTAGTAAATACAATAATAATACTATAGTAATAATAATTTATATTATTAATAATAATAAGAATTAATCAAAGATTGATTGATTGATCGATCGATGGGTGGGTGGATGGATGTCAGGGGGAACCGTACACCAATAAAGATTTTAATGGTACCATGCATTAGTAGCATTGAACATTTGAGAGATTTTGCATGATTATTACAATGATTTTAATGCGTTCAATACCCCAGAACAGCTGCAATTTTGCTTTATTGCAAGGCATGCGCTGCATTTAACATTGCAGGAGCCTGCAAAGTTGTTCTAATGCTTTGCATTAATTGCATTTAACATTTGAGAGGTTTTGCAAAATTATTGCAATTAATTTTATTGCATTTAACATCCCAGGGGTTGCAATATTGCTTTAATGCAACGCCAGCGCTGCATTTAACAATGCAGCAGCCTGCAAAGTTATCCTAATACGATGCTTTAGTTGCATTTAACATTTGAGAGGTTTTGCAGGATTATTATTGCATTTCACATCGCAGGGTGTTGCAATATTTCTTTAATGCAAGGCGATCACTGCATTTAACATTGCAGCAGCCAGAAAAGTCATCCTAATGCGATGCATTTGTTGCATTTAACATTTGAGAGGTTTTGCAAAATTATTGCAATTAATTTAATGCATATAACATCCATGGGGGGTCGCTAGATGACTTTAATGCAAGGCCATCACTGCATTGAACATTGCAGTAGCCTGCAAAGTTATCCTAATACGATGCATTAGTCACGTTTAACATTTGCGAGGTTTTGCAGGATTATTATTGCATTTCACATCGCAGGGTGTTGCAATATTTCTTTAATGCAAGGCGATCACTGCATTTAACATTGCAGCAGCCTGAAAAGTCATCCTAATGCGATGCCGGGGGTAGTAAATACAATAATAATACTATAGTAATAATAATTTATATTATTAATAATAATAAGAATTAATCAAAGATTGATTGATTGATCGATCGATGGGTGGGTGGATGGATGTCAGGGGGAACCATACACCAATAAAGATTTTAATGGTACCATGCATTAGTAGCATTGAACATTTGAGAGATTTTGCATGATTATTACAATGATTTTAATGCGTTCAATACCCCAGAACAGCTGCAATTTTGCTTTATTGCAAGGCCTGCGCTGCATTTAACATTGCAGGAGCCTGCAAAGTTGTTCTAATGCTTTGCATTAATTGCATTTAACATTTGAGAGGTTTTGCAAAATTATTGCAATTAATTTTATTGCATTTAACATCCCAGGGGTTGCAATATTGCTTTAATGCAACGCCAGCGCTGCATTTAACAATGCAGCAGCCTGCAAAGTTATCCTAATACGATGCTTTAGTCGCATTTAACATTTGAGAGGTTTTGCAGGATTATTATTGCATTTCACATCGCAGGGTGTTGCAATATTTCTTTAATGCAAGGCGATCACTGCATTTAACATTGCAGCAGCCAGAAAAGTCATCCTAATGCGATGCATTTGTTGCATTTAACATTTGAGAGGTTTTGCAAAATTATTGCAATTAATTTAATGCATATAACATCCATGGGGGGTCGCTAGATGACTTTAATGCAAGGCCATCACTGCATTGAACATTGCAGTAGCCTGCAAAGTTATCCTAATACGATGCATTAGTCACGTTTAACATTTGCGAGGTTTTGCAGGATTATTATTGCATTTCACATCGCAGGGTGTTGCAATATTTCTTTAATGCAAGGCGATCACTGCATTTAACATTGCAGCAGCCTGAAAAGTCATCCTAATGCGATGCCGGGGGTAGTAAATACAATAATAATACTATAGTAATAATAATTTATATTATTAATAATAATAAGAATTAATCAAAGATTGATTGATTGATCGATCGATGGGTGGGTGGATGGATGTCAGGGGGAACCATACACCAATAAAGATTTTAATGGTACCATGCATTAGTAGCATTGAACATTTGAGAGATTTTGCATGATTATTACAATGATTTTAATGCGTTCAATACCCCAGAACAGCTGCAATTTTGCTTTATTGCAAGGCCTGCGCTGCATTTAACATTGCAGGAGCCTGCAAAGTTGTTCTAATGCTTTGCATTAATTGCATTTAACATTTGAGAGGTTTTGCAAAATTATTGCAATTAATTTTATTGCATTTAACATCCCAGGGGTTGCAATATTGCTTTAATGCAACGCCAGCGCTGCATTTAACAATGCAGCAGCCTGCAAAGTTATCCTAATACGATGCTTTAGTCGCATTTAACATTTGAGAGGTTTTGCAGGATTATTATTGCATTTCACATCGCAGGGTGTTGCAATATTTCTTTAATGCAAGGCGATCACTGCATTTAACATTGCAGCAGCCAGAAAAGTCATCCTAATGCGATGCATTTGTTGCATTTAACATTTGAGAGGTTTTGCAAAATTATTGCAATTAATTTAATGCATATAACATCCATGGGGGGTCGCTAGATGACTTTAATGCAAGGCCATCACTGCATTTAACATTGCAGTAGCCTGCAAAGTTATCCTAATACGATGCATTAGTCACGTTTAACATTTGCGAGGTTTTGCAGGATTATTATTGCATTTCACATCGCAGGGTGTTGCAATATTTCTTTAATGCAAGGCGATCACTGCATTTAACATTGCAGCAGCCTGAAAAGTCATCCTAATGCGATGCCGGGGGTAGTAAATACAATAATAATACTATAGTAATAATAATTTATATTATTAATAATAATAAGAATTAATCAAAGATTGATTGATTGATTGATCGGTGGGTGGGTGGATGGATGTCAGGAAGAACCGTACACCAATAAAGATTTTAATGGTACGATGCATTAGTTGGATTGAACATTTGAGAGATTTTGCATGATTATTACAATGATTTTAATGCGTTTAATACCCCAGAACAGCTGCAATTTTGCTTTAATGCAAGGCCTGCGCTGCATTTAACATTGCAGGAGCCTGCAAAGTTGTTCTAATGCGTGGCATTAATTGCATTTAACATTTGAGAGGTTTTGCAATATTATTGCAATTAATTTTATTGCATTTAACATCCCAGGGGGTTGCAATATTGCTTTAATGCAACGCCAGCGCTGCATTTAACAATGCAGCAGCCTGCAAAGTTATCCTAATACGATGCTTTAGTCGCATTTAACATTTGAGAGGTTTTGCAGGATTATTATTGCATTTCACATCGCAGGGTGTTGCAATATTTCTTTAATGCAAGGCGATCACTGCATTTAACATTGCAGCAGCCAGAAAAGTCATCCTAATGCGATGCATTTGTTGCATTTAACATTTGAGAGGTTTTGCAAAATTATTGCAATTAATTTAATGCATATAACATCCATGGGGGGTCGCTAGATGACTTTAATGCAAGGCCATCACTGCATTGAACATTGCAGTAGCCTGCAAAGTTATCCTAATACGATGCATTAGTCACGTTTAACATTTGAGAGGTTTTGCAGGATTATTATTGCATTTCACATCGCAGGGTGTTGCAATATTTCTTTAATGCAAGGCGATCACTGCATTTAACATTGCAGCAGCCTGAAAAGTCATCCTAATGCGATGCCGGGGGTAGTAAATACAATAATAATACTATAGTAATAATAATTTAAATTATTAATAATAATAAGAATTAATCAAAGATTGATTGATTGATCGATCGGTGGGTGGGTGGATGGATGTCAGGGGGAACCGTACACCAATAAAGATTTTAATGGTACCATGCATTAGTTGCATTGAACATTTGAGAGATTTTGCATGATTATTACAATGATTTTAATGCGTTTAATACCCCAGAACAGCTGCAATTTTGCTTTAATGCAAGGCCTGCGCTGCATTTAACATTGCAGGAGCCTGCAAAGTTGTTCTAATGCGTTGCATTAATTGCATTTAACATTTGAGAGGTTTTGCAATATTATTGCAATTAATTTTATTGCATTTAACATCCCAGGGGGTTGCAATATTGCTTTAATGCAACGCCAGCGCTGTATTTAACAATGCAGCAGCCTGCAAAGTTATCCTAATACGATGCTTTAGTCGCATTTAACATTTGAGAGGTTTTGCAGGATTATTATTGCATTTCACATCGCAGGGTGTTGCAATATTTCTTTAATGCAAGGCGATCACTGCATTTAACATTGCAGCAGCCAGAAAAGTCATCCTAATGCGATGCATTTGTTGCATTTAACATTTGAGAGGTTTTGCAAAATTATTGCAATTAATTTAATGCATATAACATCCATGGGGGTCGCTAGATGACTTTAATGCAAGGCCATCACTGCATTTAACATTGCAGTAGCCTGCAAAGTTATCCTAATACGATGCATTAGTCACGTTTAACATTTGAGAGGTTTTGCAGGATTATTATTGCATTTCACATCGCAGGGTGTTGCAATATTTCTTTAATGCAAGGCGATCACTGCATTTAACATTGCAGCAGCCTGAAAAGTCATCCTAATGCGATGCCGGGGGTAGTAAATACAATAATAATACTATAGTAATAATAATTTATATTATTAATAATAATAAGAATTAATCAAAGATTGATTGATTGATTGATCGGTGGGTGGGTGGATGGATGTCAGGAAGAACCGTACACCAATAAAGATTTTAATGGTACGATGCATTAGTTGGATTGAACATTTGAGAGATTTTGCATGATTATTACAATGATTTTAATGCGTTTAATACCCCAGAACAGCTGCAATTTTGCTTTAATGCAAGGCCTGCGCTGCATTTAACATTGCAGGAGCCTGCAAAGTTGTTCTAATGCGTGGCATTAATTGCATTTAACATTTGAGAGGTTTTGCAATATTATTGCAATTAATTTTATTGCATTTAACATCCCAGGGGGTTGCAATATTGCTTTAATGCAACGCCAGCGCTGCATTTAACATGCAGCAGCCTGCAAAGTTATCCTAATACGATGCTTTAGTCGCATTTAACATTTGAGAGGTTTTGCAGGATTATTATTGCATTTCACATCGCAGGGTGTTGCAATATTTCTTTAATGCAAGGCGATCACTGCATTTAACATTGCAGCAGCCAGAAAAGTCATCCTAATGCGATGCATTTGTTGCATTTAACATTTGAGAGGTTTTGCAAAATTATTGCAATTAATTTAATGCATATAACATCCATGGGGGGTCGCTAGATGACTTTAATGCAAGGCCATCACTGCATTTAACATTGCAGTAGCCTGCAAAGTTATCCTAGTACGATGCATTAGTCACGTTTAACATTTGAGAGGTTTTGCAGGATTATTATTGCATTTCACATCGCAGGGTGTTGCAATATTTCTTTAATGCAAGGCGATCACTGCATTTAACATTGCAGCAGCCTGAAAAGTCATCCTAATGCGATGCCGGGGGTAGTAAATACAATAATAATACTATAGTAATAATAATTTATATTATTAATAATAATAAGAATTAATCAAAGATTGATTGATCGATGGGTGGGTGGATGGATGTCAGGGGGAACCGTACACCAATAAAGATTTTAATGGTACCATGCATTAGTTGCATTGAACATTTGAGAGATTTTGCATGATTATTACAATGATTTTAATGCGTTTAATACCCCAGAACAGCTGCAATTTTGCTTTAATGCAAGGCCTGCGCTGCATTTAACATTGCAGGAGCCTGCAAAGTTGTTCTAATGCGTTGCATTAATTGCATTTAACATATGAGAGGTTTTGAAAAATTATTGCAATTAATTTTATTGCATTTAACATCCCAGGGGTTGCAATATTGCTTTAATGCAACGCCAGCGCTGCATTTAACAATGCAGCAGCCTGCAAAGTTATCCTAATACGATGCTTTAGTCGCATTTAACATTTGAGAGGTTTTGCAGGATTATTATTGCATTTCACATCGCAGGGTGTTGCAATATTTCTTTAATGCAAGGCGATCACTGCATTTAACATTGCAGCAGCCAGAAAAGTCATCCTAATGCGATGCATTTGTTGCATTTAACATTTGAGAGGTTTTGCAAAATTATTGCAATTAATTTAATGCATATAACATCCATGGGGGTCGCTAGATGACTTTAATGCAAGGCCATCACTGCATTTAACATTGCAGTAGCCTGCAAAGTTATCCTAATACGATGCATTAGTCACGTTTAACATTTGCGAGTTTTTGCAGGATTATTATTGCATTTCACATCGCAGGGTGTTGCAATATTTCTTTAATGCAAGGCGATCACTGCATTTAACATTGCAGCAGCCTGAAAAGTCATCCTAATGCGATGCCGGGGGTAGTAAATACAATAATAATACTATAGTAATAATAATTTATATTATTAATAATAATAAGAATTAATCAAAGATTGATTGATTGATCGCTCGGTGGGTGGGTGGATGGATGTCAGGGGGAACCGTACACCAATAAAGATTTTAATGGTACCATGCATTAGTTGCATTGAACATTTGAGAGATTTTGCATGATTATTACAATGATTTTAATGCGTTTAATACCCCAGAACAGCTGCAATTTTGCTTAATTGCAAGGCCTGCGCTGCATTTAACATTGCAGGAGCCTGCAAAGTTGTTCTAATGCGTTGCATTAATTGCATTTAACATTTGAGAGGTTTTGCAAAATTATTGCAATTAATTTTATTGCATTTAACATCCCAGGGGGTTGCAATATTGCTTTAATGCAACGCTAGCGCTGCATTTAACAATGCAGCAGCCTGCAAAGTTATCCTAATACGATGCTTTAGTCGCATTTAACATTTGAGAGGTTTTGCAGGATTATTATTGCATTTCACATCGCAGGGTGTTGCAATATTTCTTTAATGCAAGGCGATCACTGCATTTAACATTGCAGCAGCCAGAAAAGTCATCCTAATGCGATGCATTTGTTGCATTTAACATTTGAGAGGTTTTGCAAAATTATTGCAATTAATTTAATGCATATAACATCCATGGGGGGTCACTAGATGACTTTAATGCAAGGCCATCACTGCATTTAACATTGCAGTAGCCTGCAAAGTTATCCTAATACGATGCATTAGTCACGTTTAACATTTGAGAGGTTTTGCAGGATTATTATTGCATTTCACATCGCAGGGTGTTGCAATATTTCTTTAATGCAAGGCGATCACTGCATTTAACATTGCAGCAGCCTGAAAAGTCATCCTAATGCGATGCCGGGGGTAGTAAATACAATAATAATACTATAGTAATAATAATTTATATTATTAATAATAATAAGAATTAATCAAAGATTGACTTCCGGTGGCGCTATGCTCTGATAAAGCCACGCGTCAACTAGCTCCGAAGAAAATCCGATCTTAAAAGGGAAAGAACGGGACGGGTCCACTGAAATTTGCCGATAACTTTCAACGAAGGGTGAGTGAAGCTATTAGACTGTGACTCCTACCGTTTATATGTCGATAAGTCGCACTCCCCCGTTAAAAACTGCTGCAAGACGAGCTGGCAAGGCCAGGCTGCCGGAAGAGGAATCAGGTCAGATGGAAGCATCAGCCTCAGCCTCAGCCTCAGCCTCAATTCCAGTGTCGACCCAAGAAGAAATTCCCAAACAGTCCTGAAAGCCACAGCCTAAAAAAATTGGATTGGAGGAATTTCGAACCATAGTTGGTGAGGAGCTTTCAAGTATGAAGGATGATTTTCAGGAAATGAAAGATGAATTAATATCGTTGAAAGGATTGAAGGGCGAAATATCAACTATCATCAGTGAGAAGTTATCATCAGTGAAGAAAGAAATATGTGATAGTATGAACGAACATATGGTGGAAGTAAACTCTAAACTACAAAAGCTGGATTCCGATTTTACCAGTAAGTTGGAGCATATTACTACTACGGTACATCAACATGACGAGGCTATACGCGAGTTGGAAATTCTAGCTGAGACAAGCGCTGATACAACAAAAAGGGTATTAACGGAGACTCAACGCCTATCTGATCTACTAGCGAAAGTAACCGAGAAATGCATTGACTTAGAGGGTCGCTCTAAACGTCAGAACCTAAGGATTGTTGGAGTTAAAGAAGGCCAAGAGAAAGATAAAAACCTCTGTGATTTCACTGCTGAACTCCTACGGGATGTTTTGAAATTGGACACAAAACCTTTGCTGGATCGAGCCCACAGAGCACTGAGAGCTCGGCCAGCTGCTGGCGCTCCCCCAAGGCATCTGATATTAAAGGTACACTACCCTCACGTCTTAGAAGATATTCTGTCGAGAATCGCTATCAACAGAAACTTATCATTCCAAGGCGACAATATCCGTATTTTTAGAGATTATCCTGCTGAGGTGGTTAAGAAAAGAGCACTTTTTAATGAGACAAGATCAATTCTGAGGAAGATCCCATCGCTCAGATTCGGAATGTTGTACCCGGCCAAACTGCGAGTCACCTACAAGCAGACAGAAACCTTTTATACTGATCACAATAAAGCATTCGAATTCGCCCGAGAGATTGAAAACTCGCTGAAGGGATGAATACCACTCCACGGCTGTAATCACTGGCAGAGAACTGATTGGGCTATAAGGCGTTATAATTTAAAGTTCCAAGACCAGTGAATAAGCTATATGACTATTAATCTTTATTAACTACTATTAATAAAAAAATATTATTAATCACTACCAATAAGAAGTTCAAGTAATACTTGACTCATGTTAATTTTACTTTTAACATTTAACTAATACACCCTAGGGGGGAAAACTGGCCTATTTTGGATTAAATTCCTTTGGGTCTGTCCTGTTTATTTCCCCTTGCTTCTAAAAATATATATATTTTAAAACCGGGACGGAGCTAGTATTAATTTTTTTTTACATCTCACGGAAGTCCTTAGATTTTTTGCCACCTTAGGGTGGCTAACACTAACTGCACTAATTGTAGTTGTAGTTTTAGTTGTCTCTTCTTTTTTCCTGCACTCTTTTAACCTTTTATATATTGATTTTTTTTTTAGATTTAACCTTTATTATCATGTTATTTTTCAGAAATTATATACTTTAGGGAGATATTTCCGGGAGGCACTCTACGCTGTACAAAAGATCATCCACCCCTCATTCAAGAAAAATGTTGTAGTCCGGGTGCCAGACCATTTGCTTTATTATAGACCATTTATCGGTTAAGATGCAAGATTCTATTAGGAAAACAGGGGTTAAAGGTATTACATTTTGTAGTTGGAATGTCAAGGGTGTTAATGAACCAATTAAAAGAGGTAAAGTACTTTCACATTTAAAATCTATTGATGCAGACATAATGTTCCTTCAGGAAACTCATCTAAAAAATGTAGCACATAATAGACTGAAAGGCAAATGGATTGATAAAGTATTTCACTCATCGTTTCCCTTTAAATCAAGAGGTGTTGCTATTTTAATTCGTAAGGGTATACCATTTATAAATACTTCCTCTATAGTCGACACTGAAGGTAGATATGTTATATTAGTGGGAGAACTATATTCTACAAAATTGATATTGGTGAATGTCTACGCACCAAATTTTGATAATCCGTTATTTTTTAAAAAAATATTTAATACCATTCCAGAATTTGGACAATATAACTTGATAATTGGAGGAGATTTAAATTGTACATTAGATCCTTATTTGGATAGATCTTCAACTCAAAGGAAAACAAAATCCAAGTCGTGTGAATTATTAAACTCTTATATAAATAATGCAAATATAAAAGATGTTTGGAGGATTGATAATCCTTCAGGCCGAGAGTATTCATTTTATTCACCAGTGCATAAAACTTATTCAAGAATTGATTATTTCTTGGTGGACTCCAAATTTATTCCTTATACGTATAATTCAAAATATCATAATATTATTATATCCGATCATGCCCCTTTAACATTTAGGGTAAAACTCCAAGGAGTAACGGGGAAACAGACTAATTGGAGATTTAATCCGCAAATCTTAAATGAAAAAGCATGTTATGACTATCTTAAATCGCAATTTGAGATTTTTTTTAATGCAAATGACCTTCCTGAAACACCTGCGTCCCTGCTTTGGGAAACATTTAAAGCGTTTGTGAGAGGATGTATTATTGCTTTTCAAGCGTCTCAAAACAAGAAGAACCGAGCTGAACAGAATGACCTGGAAAGTCAGATAAGACAGTTAGACATAATAAATGCCATCGCTCCCTCTATTGAAATACATAATAAAATTGCAGTTCTCAAATATAAGTTAAATTATATCCTTTCAGCTCATATTTTAAGGCTTTTTCAATATACTAAACAAAAACATTTTGAATTTGGAGATAAACCACAGAAATTGCTAGTACGTCAACTCCGTAAATTAGAAGATGATTCTACAATTCATAAAATTAGATCAGAAAATGGAGATTTGCTTAAACTACCTAAGGATATTAATCAGAGATTTTTGCAATTTTATCAGTCATTATATTCATCAAAAATAACAGATACTTCTGCGCAGATGCAAAAGTTTTTGCAGGAATGTAACCTTCCTGGTTTGAATGTGAGTGATAGAAATTTACTGGGCGCAGAAATAACTATGAAAGACGTTGAAGAGACTATTAAATCCATGAAAAATGGGAAGACTCCTGGCCCTGATGGCTTAAATAATGAATTTTATAAAAAATTCAGTGGGTTGATCTCTCCACGTTTGCAAACTGTATATAGTCACGCCTTTAAACAACAGAGATTGCCACAAACTCTGACTGAATCAACAATAATCCTCATTCCTAAAAAAGATAAGGATTCTGAAGACCCTGGTTCGTATAGGGCGATAGCTCTTTTAAATACTGATCAGAAGATATTAGCGAAAATCTTAGCTCAGAGATTAAGTCTAGTTATAGACAAATTGATACACCCCGATCAATCAGGCTTTATAGCCAAACGATATTCATTTTTCAACTTGAGACGCTTGTTTAATATAATTTATTCAAATAGACTATTAAATGAAGATTTAGCAATCATCTCGCTAGATGCTGAAAAAGCATTTGATCAAGTAGAATGGCCCTATCTTTTCTCAGTGATGGAAAAATTTCAACTAGGTGAAAATTTTTGTTCATGGGTGAAACTTTTATATACATCCCCAACAGCTAGAATATTAACTAATCAAATGCTGTCATCTAAATTTCATTTATCTAGGGGTTGTAGACAAGGATGTCCATGATCACCGCTTCTATTTGCCCTTATTATAGAACCACTTGCTGAGAGTATTAGATCAAATTCAGATATTCATGGCTATAACACTAAACATACAACCAATAAAATTTCTTTATATGCGGATGATGTATTACTTTCTCTCTTCAAAAATTTTAAAATTGAAGCTATGTAAGAACTTTGTAACAAATGTGTTTTTTTATTTCTATTTGTACATATGCTTTTCAAAAATAAAAAATATTTTAAAAAAAAATAAAAAAAAGAAACCACACAGTGTCTCACTGCATCAATACAACTCCATGGTGTTGCACTACATCGGTACTGCACAACATCATGTCACTCCAGTGCAACCCAGAACGTGTCACACCATCAATGCTCCCCGCAATATGTTCTTCCATCAGTACTCCCCAAAGTGTTTCACACCATCAGGACAAACTTAAATCTGCCATTCCATCCGCATTACCCCACAGTGTGCTAACCCATCGCTGCGTCTCCATAGTGTGTAATTCCATCACTATTTCACCACAGTTTTTCATCGCAACAGTACTACCGCAGAGTGTGTCAGTCCATCAGTATTACTGCGGCACTCCAACAGAATGTGCTATTACATCCGCGCTACCCCACAGTGTGTCATTCCATCAATACACCTCCACAGTAGGTCATTACACCAGTACTACTTCACAGTGTTACACTCCATCAGTACAACACTGGAGCGTGTCACTCCATCAGTACTACCCTGCAATATGTTATTCCATCAGTACTACACCACAGTGATGCACTCCATCAGTACTGCCTTAAGCTTGTTATTCCATTATGTACAACCACACGGACTCATTCAATTAGTATTACCCAACAGTGTAACCCTCCATCTGTACTGCCCCACCGTCAGTCCTACTTCAGTGTGGAAGTCACAATGTGCAACCCGACAGTACCACCGAACATTGTGTCAATACTTCGGTACTCGCCCACTGTGCGCCATTCTGTCTATACTACCCGCAGTGTGTCATTCAATCAGCACTACACCGAAGTATGTCACTCCATCAGTACAACCGCGCAGTGTGTCACTCCATCAGTACTGCTCCACAGCGTGTCACTCCATCAGTTTTAACCCAAGGGGTGGGGTGATGGAGTGACAAACTGCGTGGTAGTACTGATGCAATGGCATGAGTGTTTACCACACAGTTTGTCACTCCGTCAGTACTACTTCAGTGTGGAACTATATCAGTACGACCCCAGGGTGTCAGTCCATCAATTCTACGCCACAGTGTGCCAGTTCCTCAGTACTACCTCACAATGTATCACTACATTAGTCTACCCCACATTGTTTCATCCATCAATTCTTCCCCACAGTATGTCATGACAACAGAACTACCTCACAATTTGTCACTAGATCAGTGTTATTCCACTGTGTGTCACTTCGTCAGTACTACTCCACAGTTTGTCATAACAACATTACTACTCATTGTGTCACTCCATCAGTATTACCCGCAGTGTGTCACTACATCAGTAGAGGCCCACGGTGTATCACTCCATCAGAACTACTGCAAAGTGTGTCACTTCATCAGTACTACTGCAGTGTGTCACTCCATCTGTACCAACCCACAGTGTCAATCCACAAGAACTGCATCAACTGGTGTTACTCCATCAGTACTACAGTGTAGTGCTGAAGTGTTCAAAGTAGGAGGCCCTGTCATGATGCAGAAGCTGACTGAACTCTTCCAGTCCATGTGGAATGAAGGGAAGGTCCCACAACAGCTGAAAGATGCCAGCATAGTCCACATCTACAAGAGGAAAGGCAACCGCCAGTCTTGTTACAATCATCGAGGCATCTCCCTCCTGTCCATAGCTGGGAAGCTCTTGGCTCGCATCCTGCTCAACCGTCTCATTCAACACCTTGAGCAGGGTCTCCTTCCAGAAAGCCAGTGTGGTTTCCGTGCTGGGCGTGGAACTGTCGACATGATATTTGCTGCACGCCAACTCCAGGAAAAATGCCAAGAGCAGCACATCGACCTGTTCGTGACCTTCGTCGATCTGACAAAGGCCTTCGACACTGTCAGCAGAGATGGCTTGTGGATAATGCATAAGTTTGGCTGTCCCATCAAGTTCATCACGATTATCCGGCAGTTCCATGACGGCATGATGGTGAAAGTGCGAGATGATGGAGACGAATGGGAAGCCTTTCCAGTGACAACAGGCGTGAAGCAAGGTTTTGTTCTTGCCCCTATACTCTTCAGCATGGTCTTCTCTGCCATGCTGACCGGTGCCTTCCGTGACTGCCAGGATGGAATACACATCAGGTACAGGAACTGACAGCAGGCTGTTCAACCTCAGGCGCCTGCAAGCTGTTACAAAGGTGAAGGAGACCATCATCAGAGATTTCTTGTTTGCTGATGACTGCGTCCTCAACGCCAGCACAGAGCAGAAGATGCAGCTTTAAATGGACTGCTTCTCACAGGCCTGCGACGACTTTGGTCTCTCCAATAGCACCAAAAAAGTCTGAAGTTATGTACCAGCCCGCGCCTGGAAAGCCCTACCAGGAACCACACATCACGGTGAAGGGGCAGAACCTACAGGCAGTCGACAGCTTTACCTATCTGGGTAGTACACTCTCGCGAATTGTGAACATTGACACTGAGGTCAACAACAGGATTGCCAAGGCCAGCGCTGCCTTTGGGCGACTCCGTGGGAATGTTTGGGAGCGAAGAGGACTCAGCCTTACCACCACGCTGAAGGTCTACCGTATGCTCATCTCAATGCTAGTGAGACTTGGACTGTCTGCAGCAGACATGCCAAACAGCTCAACCACTTTCACTTGAGCTACCTACGCAGACTCCTTCACATCAGGTGGCAGGACAAAATTCCGGACACAGAGGTCTTGGAACGGGCCGGAATCCCCAGCGTCCACACCCTCCTACGGAAAGCCCAAGCCAGATGGGCAGGCCATGTCGTCAGAATGCCCGAGAGTCGACTGCCAAAACAGCTTCTGTATGGAGAACTGTGTCAGGGCAAGCCCTCAGTTGGAGGACAGAAGAAAATGTTTAAGGACTGCATCAAAGTGTCCCTCAAAGATTTGGACATCAACCTCAGCACTTGGGAGTCTCTTGCTCTGGACCGCCCCAACCTGGCGTAGCAAGCTCACCACAGGAGCCCGTGCAGCAGAGAACAGGCGCACTGCAGAGGCCCAGAGGAAACGCACCGCGCGCAAGGCCCGGGCTACCTCCACTTCCACTGCAGCACCCATCCACTTGTGTCCTACGTGTGGGCGTGCCTTCCGTGGCCGGATTGGCCTCACCAGTCACTTCCGGACCCACAGTCGCCAATCCTCCAACTGAAAGTGAAGTCATGGTCATCTTCCAACCCGAAGGACGAACAACAACAACAACACAGCGCATTGTGTTACTCCATCATTACTACCCCCACATTGTGTCACTCCATCAGTATTACCCCCACAGTGTGTCACTCCATCAGTGCACAGCACAGTGTGTCACTCCATCAGTACTACTGCGTAGTGTGTCACTTCATCAATACAACTTCAAAGTGTGTCACTCCATCTGTACCAACCCACAGTGTGTTAATCCACCATTATTACCATACATTTTGTCATTCCATCAGTTCCACTGCACAGTGTGTCACTCCATCAGTAATGCCCCACAGCGTGTCACGTCGTCACTAAAACCCACAGTATGCCATTACATCATTACAAACACACATGTTCACACCCTCAAACACAGTCAAACACGCACACACACACATACCCGCGCACGAAGACACACGCGATCTCTCAAATGCAATCACAAACAATCAAATATACTCTCACACGTACACATGCATTCACACTAACAGATATTAACACGCACTAGCACTAAGACACACACTTATCACACACTTGCACACGAACACATTCTCTGCCAACAACATCATATACTCTCCCACACACTCACGCACACACACGCACACACACTATCAAAGAATTACATGCTCAAACACTGACAAACTCACATCCCACATATTCTCTCACATTCTCACAAACAGCCACACACACGCACAGACGCAAACACGGTCCTTCACAAACCCACATGCTCTCTCCCACTCAGAGACACAGATACATTCAATCGCACTTGCATCCACACTTACTAATGCTCACACACTCACACTCACGCACTCGCACAGACAGACACACACACACACACACACAAATATAGGCACTCTTACATACTCTACCCGCATGTACACGCGCACATTTTGGGATTGAGTGCTTCCTTGGATGTTCGCGTCGAGCAGCCCAGCGCAGCGTGGCCGGGAGTGTTCCCGGTGACCGGTGCCAAGCCCTTCAGTCGGCCCGATCGGCCTGGCTCGCCCACCGCGGATGGCGATGAGAACCGTGCCTCGGGAGCGAGGTGGGAGCCGCGAGGAACCGCAGAGAGCGAGGCGGACCGTTGGAGAGCGAGGAAGGCCGCCGAGAACGAAGGGGCGACCCGCGGTGCGGCGGCAGGCAGGAGGGAGAACTATCCGGCCAACGTTTGTAACTTTGTCGGCGTCAAAATGTGGCGACACTTTTGTACCGCCTCGGTGAGGTCTTCTACATTATGTTACCGGGTTGTCTGCAAAACTAAGCATTTCACTCTACCTGGGTACGTGATAATAAGGTATCGCTGAATCATTGAAATTCCTGCAACCGCATACACTAACGCATACGCACACACACCGACTCATTTGCACAATCTCACACATTCACACTCGCACACACGTGCTAACACACTCTTGCACGGACTCGCACACTCACACTGTCACACACAATCAATATCCAATGCGAGTCAGGCTACACCTCTGGAGAAATCTAGTTGAGTATGTCAGTTTAGTGCAGTTTATTGTCACGTGTACCGAGTACAGTGAAAAGCTTTTGTTGCGTGGTACACAGTCAGTGGAAACAAAATACATCATTACAGTCGAGCCATTTACAGAGTATAGATACATGATAAGGGGATAATGTTCAGTGCAAGGTAAAGCCTGCAAAATCCGATCGAGGATAGTCCGAGGGTCAACAAAGAGGTAGATAGTAGTTCAGCATTGCTTTCTGGTTGTAGTGAGATGATTCCGTTGCCTGATAACAGCTGGGAAGACGCTGTCCCTGAAACTGGAGGTGTGCATTTTCACACTTCTATACATTTTGCCTGATGGGACAGAGGAGAAGCGGGAGTGGCAAGGGTCCTTGATTATGCTGCTGGCCTTGCCGAGGCAGCGTGGTTTATAAATTGAGTCAGTATAACGGAGGTTGCTTTGTGTGATGGTCTGGACAATTCACTGCAATTTCTGGCGTTCTTGTATGGAGCTGTTCCCAAACCAAGCTGTGATGCATCTTGATAAAATACTTTCTATGGTGCATCTGTCGAAGTTGGTGAGAGTTGTAGAGGGCACGCCGAACTAGCTAAGCCTGCCAAGGACATGGATTGGTGAAGTTCGGTTCGAGACCCTTCTTCAGACTGATTCTGGTGGGAAGGTGGAGAAGGCTGGAACAGCAGGACAAAGCGAGTTGAACGATGAGTGGGTGAATACCGTTTTCATAGTTAGGTGGTTCAGACCAGAGGTTAAAAGATAAAAGTTGCGAGATAAGGATTGAGCAGGTTGGAATTATAAAGAGAGAGGAGGGAATATCGGTTGAAGATGGAGGTGGAGGCGATGAACAGGGGCGAGTCCGCGTGAAGAAAGAGAAAGAGCGAGGGAAAAGCGTGAAGTTGCACGTTAGTTACCTGGCATTTCCTAATGTTCATACCATTAGGTTGCAAGGTTCCCAAGCGGACTATGAAGCGGCGTTCTTTCTGTTTTAATGTAACCTCTCTGGCGCTGGTGGAGGCCCAGGACAGAAAGGTCAGTGTGCGAGGGGGGGGGTTACAATGGCTTGCAACGGGGAGCTACGGGAAGCCTTAGCAGAACGAGGGTAAGTGTTCGACAAAAAACGGTCGCCGAGTCTCCATTTCACCACGCCGATGTAAAGGAGGCCATATCTGGAACACCACATGCAGTAGATGAGATTAGAGGAGGTGCAGGTGAACATCTGTCTCACCTGGAAGGGCTTCTCGAGCGTGAGGGAAGGGGTATAGGGACAGCTGTTACATCCCATGGTGGCTAACCGTTTTAACTGCACTTGCCAAGAAAGGCTTTGGAAAGCCTTTGGAAAGAAGCGATGGCAAGTGATGGAGAGGTGGGGAAATGGATAGAGAAATCGGTCGTACAAAGATAAAAGGGAGAGATAGAGGAGAGGACGAATGAAGAGGTGGAGGGAGAGTGAACTATCAAAGGGGGAGTGGGAAAATGAGGAGAGAGGGGAGTTCAGAGCGAGTGGGTTGGCAAAAGGGGGAGAGGGAAGCATTAGAGAGATATAGGGAGAAGGAGGGAGAGATGCAGTAAGAGTGGGAGGGGGATGGGAGAGAGGTTGGCAGAGAGCGGGCGGCACAGAGAGGGAGAATAGAGAGTGTAGGGAGAGAGTAACAGTTCAGAGAGAGAATAGCAGTAAAGATGGAGAGAGAGAGAAAGAGAGGAGGGAGAGATGATGCATCATTCGCCGTTTGTTCTACTTTTAAGACAATTCTGAGACGGCAATGGTTCTGTTCACTGAGTGTCGTGAGTCTTTGGGTCGTTCCTCCTCAGAGGTGATGAAGGTAGAGAATGTTGTTGTCCCAAGGCAAAGCCAGATCCATTCGAGACAAGCAAGGACTAAATGCTTACTAGGGGTCGCCGCGAGTGTGGGGTTGAGGTTACAATCAGTTCAGCCGCGATCACATTGAGTGTTAAAACAGAGTGGACGGGCCATTTTAGTCTGAGGTGAACTGTTGAACTAATTCATCACGCTGTGGACAAAGGCTGTCCAGTCCACCTTCAAACTGGGCACCAGAAGCCTTGAGACGGTCCCTTGAATTTGGGATTGCCTTGCTGAGTAAAGGAAATCAGATAAACAACATGTGGTGGAGAGATGGATCCGATGGAGTTTGAAACAATATCCCCTTTGCTGGAACAATGCCGCTCCCTATTTCCATCCCCCAGTATCGCCACAATTCCCAGTCTTCGGAATTTCTCAATCAATTCCCTGAATAAATCACGACCTGTCTCAGAGGGATTTCACTTGGCTGATGTCATCTGTTTGCGAGTCTTTTCCAAATCTCTATTTTTTAAATCTGTTGAAACTTCACTGTCCCGGTGGAGACGGAAAATGGTATAAAATCTCCGGGAATGTTGTGCCCCGGCATTTCATTCCGAGAGATTACCGGCAGTTCACGGGGACACGTCGCTGGGCAGAGAACATGTGGGAAAAGCTGTACGAATATTACGCCGTGGAGAAAATCTTGTACGTGATCATTGCTGCCGTTGGAGTCCCTGGTAAGTGAGCAGAACGATTCAAGTTTTATAACTCCGTCTGTTAACCGGTGTTGACATGATTCTGATCGTGTTACAATATTCCCTACTGATGATTGTTGTACAAGAATATGTGAAGTATATCAATCCTCTAAATGAAATATCTTTGAATTAACGCTGTGATTTTTCTCATTTTCAGACAGCCGAAACTACCCCTCTCTTTCTCCCACTGCCGGGACCCACGAGAATGCTGTTCTTGCCTTCAGTGGGACCTTGCCCAGAGTTGTCCAAGTGCTCGGGACAGGCAGCTCTCCGGGACGGTGTGACTGGGAGGGGTTTACATTGTGAAGTTCACTGTGTCTGAGTTATTGATCAGAGTGAACACCCGCTCCTGTGGACACGTCTCACTGTGGAGTCTGTCACAGTCGGATTCAACCCGCTTGTTGGTCAATAATTGGATCGGTCTCCTGAACCAATGGCGTGGATCTACCGGCGTGTGTTGTTACCGAACTGTGGAATTAATCCACTAACGGAGCCACTCTGCTGCCGGATCCTAAGTTGTCCCTGCCTTCCCTCTGGAACCCTCCTCGTCCCCATCAGATGCCGAGTTCCCAGAGCCCTGGTTAAACGCGGCCGGTCACGGTTAAGTCTGTGAATCCGGCCCCATCAGAGACTGTGAGCGGGTTAACTGCAGACAGGACCATTCCGCCTATTTTAGCGGGCGGCTGCTCGTTCCCTCCCCACCCTTTAACCCGCCCGTCGCCTTATCTCCTCTCCCCTGAAGCAGGCAGGTCGGGCACAGTCGGAGCCGGGTCTGACATTGTTAAACCTGTAGCCGCGCACCGACTCCAACACTCCTGATCTCCAGCTGAAAGTGGAGCCGGTGTTCAGCCCCGGAGACCATGTTCAGTAATGCCCAGTGTCCGCTCCCCTTCTCTTTCCGCAGTGAATTTAGTGGCGATTGTGATCCTGTCCCGGGGAAAGTGCGGCCTCTCCACCTGCACCACTCGCTACCTGGTGGCCATGGCAGCGGCCGATCTACTCACCCTGATCATCGAGGTCATTTTGTATGACATCCGATTACATTACTTTTATTGGAGTTTCCTGTCCATCACCCCTGTGTGCAGTGTTAACCTTGTACTGAGGACTGCAGCTACAGAATGTTCTGTCTGGTTCACCGTCACTTCTCACCTTTGATCGCTTTGTCGCCATTTGTTGCCAGAAGCTGAAAACTAAATATTGCACCGGGAAAACTGCGGCTGCGGTTCTCGCAACAGCCGGCGTTCTGCTGTGTCTGAAAAACGTTCCCCGCTACTTCACACGGGTACCCTGGATAATCATCGACAATGTCCCGTGGGGCTGTGACCTGTGGACAGTTATTACACTGACCCCGGGTGGGTGGCATTTGACTGGATCGACACGGTTTTAACTCCGCTCCTCCCTTTCGCTGTGATCCTGCTGCTCAACGCTCTGACAGTCCGGCACATTTTAGTGGCCAGTCGGGTCCGTCAGGGGCTGAGGGGTGAGAGCAAGGGGGAGAAGCGCAGTGACCCGGAGATGGAGAGCAGGAGGAGGTCTGTGGTTTTACTCTTCACCATCTCCGGCAGCTTCATCCTCCTGTGGCTGACGGCGGTTGTAAACTTCGTCTATTATCAGATCACAGGGATTGGGAATGATGGGAATGATTCCCAATATATCTTTAACTACGTCGGGTATTTTTGCTGAGTAATCTCAGCTGCTGCACCAACACATTTATTTACGCGGTGACCCAGTCCAAGTTCAGGGAGCAGGTGAAGAGCGCGGTGAAATATCCGCTCACCTCAGCGCTGCGGCTCATTAATAAACCCGCGCCCTGAGCGCATCCCAGAGGGCGGCCGCAGTCTCTCCGCTCCGGGCTCCGGCTCCTCACATTCACCGCCGCATCTTCCAGCTGTCAGTCCCGGGCGGATGATCCCATCGCCGGCCCCGCTCCGGGACCCCCAGCCCCTCACATTCACCCAACCGCCCCCTTGCTCAAAGATGCAGATTAAGCAGAACAAATAACACCATTGCCTGTCATATATATTGATCATTTTTAATGACAGTCCCTGATCATTGAAGTGTTTATTCAGTTTCTACCCCCTCATTCTCCCCCCCCCTCCCCCTCCACACTGTTGACCACTGGGTCTTTTTCTCTCTCTCTCTCTCTCTCTCTCTCTCTCTCTCTCTCTCTCTCTCTCTCTTCTCCTCTCTCTCTCTCTCTCTCTCTCTCTCTCTCTCTCTCTCTCTCTCTCTCTCTCTCTCTTCT
>NW_027602503.1:0-34408 GCF_053455715.1 Rhinoraja longicauda
GAGAGAGAGAGACGAGAGAGAGAGAGAGAGGAGAGAGAGAGAGAGAGAGGAGAGAGAGAGAGAGAGAGAGAGAGAGAGAGAGAGAGGAGAGAGAGGAGAGAGAGAGAGAGAGACGAGAGAGAGAGGAGAGAGAGAGAGAGAGAGAGAGAGAGAGAGAGAGAGAGAGAGAGAGAGAGAGAGAGAGAGAGAGAGAGAGAGAGAGAGAGAGAGAGAGAAGAGAGAGAGAGGCGGAGAGAGAGAGAGCGAGAGAGAGGCGGGGAGAGAGAGAGGGGGGAGAGTGAGAGAGAGAGAGGAGAGGGGAGAGAGAGAGAGGAGAGAGAGAGAGGGGAGAGAGAGAGGGAGAGAGAGAGAGGAGAGAGAGAGGGGAGAGAGAGAGAGGGAGAGAGAGAGAGAGAGAGGGGAGAGAGAGGGAGAGAGAGAGAGGGAGAGAGAGAGGGGAGAGAGAGAGGGGAGAGAGAGAGAGAGGGAGGGAGAGAGAGGGAGAGAGAGAGGGGAGAGAGAGAGAGAGAGCGAGAGAGCGAGAGAGAGATAGAGAGAGAGAGAGAGAGAACGTGAGAGAGAGAGAGAGAGAGTGTGTGTGTGTGGTGTGTGTGTGTAGTGAGTGTGTTTTGGAGCGACGCATAATGTGTTATCTTTCACTCGTATCCCGCAGAAAGTTATCGACTCATTATCACCGCTGCCTATTAAAGTGAAAATAACAAATAAATACGTCTGCACCCGCCAACGTGGATAGAACAACAAGATGCAGTGAGAGCCCATTACAGATGCGATTAATTACTGATAATGTCACTGCTTATCCAGACCCATCACTGACACACTGATAATGTCACTGCTTATCCAGACCCATCACTGACCACACTGATAATGTCACTGCTTATCCAGACCCATCACTGACCACACTGATAATATCACTGCTCATCCGGACCTTTGACAAACTCTCCCTTGGCAGACCGATCCAGGAGGTGAAGGCATACGGGATTAACAGTGACTTGGTCGCATGAATTCAGAACTGTCTGAATGATAGAAGACAGAGGGTTGTGGTGGAAGGGCAATATTCAGGCTGGAGGTCTGTGACAGTAGTAATACACAGGGATCTGTGCTGGGACCTCTGCTGTTTGTGATACACATAAATGACTTGGGCGTGAATATACACGGGTTGTTTTGTAAGTTTGCGGATGACACCAAGATTGCTGGGGTTGAGGAATGTGAGGGAGGCTGTCTCAGTATTTAGTGGCGTATAGATCAAGTAGAGAGATGGGAGGGTGGGGAAATCACAGATGCAGATTATTCCTGAGCAAATGAGAGATGTTGCAATTTGGGAGGTCAACTGTGAGTTCAAACGATATAATTAATGGCATGATCCTTAACATCAGTGATGTATAAAAGTATCTTGCAATACAGGTAAACAGCTCCCTGAATGTGATAACGGCAGTGGACAGTTGTAAAGAGGCATATGGTACAGTTTCGTTCATTGGTCAAGGAGTGGTGGTCTATCTCAGGGATTGGTGCTGCGCTCATTGTTGTTTGTCATCTGTGTCAATGAGTTGCCTGAGAATGTAACGACTAATGTATAAGTTTGCAGTTGACACTGAATTAGGTGGTATCACAGGCATTGAAAATGGTTGGCAAGGATTAAAGCAGGAACTTTTTCAAATTGGAAAGTGGGCTGAGAAATGGCAAATGGTGCTTCTTGCAGATGTGTGAGATTTTAAATTAGGGAAGACCAGCCAGGGCATGATCTTCACCGCGAATGGTAGTTAGCTGGGTAGTGTTGTAGAGCAGAGGGAACTCAGAATAAAAGTACATAGTTGCAAGAAAAGGGACGTAACAGGGGGATAGGGCGGTGGGGAAGGTTTTTTTCCCCACTGTCTTCATCAGCCAGTGAATAAAATTTAAAAGTTGGAAAGTTATGTTCAGTTGGACAAGACTTTGTTGAGGACGCACTTGGATACGTCACCATGTTTAGGAAATATGCCACTAATTTGTAAAGAGTGCAGAAAATAATTTCAACGCGTTGCCAGAAAACAAGGGTCGGAGCTACAGGGAAATGTTGGGCTGCCAGGACTTTATTCCATGGAGCGCAGCAGGCAGTGCAGTGACCTCATAGAGGTGGACAGTGTCATAGGTAACGTCATAATGGGAACACTAAGACATTTGGACAGGTACATGAGGGGAATGGTTTAGAGGGAGATGATCCATATGCCGGGAAATGGGAATAGTTCAGATGAACTAAAATGCATCACCCCTCCCCATGAAACATGGCAACCTTTGTCTGAAATTTGCGTCAGGGACAGCACTAACATACAAACTGCTTTTAAATAGCCCTTGGATATTTTATTACCACAGAACTCGAGCTTTGAAATCAGAGGAATTTAACATCAATAAATGTCCACTCTTCTCAAAGGTGCAGATTAAGCAGAAAACATTATAATCGCCTGTCACGTACATTGGTCATTTTTAATAACAGTCCCTGATCATTGAAGTGTTTATTTCAGTTTCTACGGGTGCCTGGTTTGCACTGCATGATGGGAGATATGCTCTCTTGAATTGCTTGATAAATAAGCACATAAATGAAGTCTGCGTGTGTGGCAGCTTTCTCTGTGCCGCTGTGTGGACAGCCCAGACGGATGAGTTGGTCATTTACTCTCAGACCGACCTTACTGTCTGGTCTGTGGGTTTGAATTAACATCTACCTGTCACCTGGTCTGAAGTGGTTCACCACAATATAAACTGCAGATTGAACAGAGCCACAGCTAATGTTCACCGGCTGGAACTAATATTCCCCACTGGGCGAAGTACACAGAACATTTAGCCATCTCCCCCTTTCTCAGATCTGAAGCTGCATTTAATTTTCAGCATTATGTGTTATTCTTTCAAATATAATTATTTGGATAATCAAGGCCTGATTAGAAACAGTCAACATGGATTTGTGCCTGGAAGGTCATGTTTGACTAATCTTCTTGAATTTTTTGAAGAGGGTACCAGGGAAATTGATAAGGGCAAGGCTGTGGATGTTGTCTATATGGACTTCAGTAAGGCATTTGACAAGGTTCCACATGGAAGGTTGATTAAGAAGGTTAAATCGTTGGGTATTAATAGTGAGGTTGCAAGATGGATTCAACAATGGCTGAATGGGAGATACCAGAGGGTAACGGTTGACAATTATATGTCAGGTTGGAGGCCAGTGTCTAGTGGAGTGCCCCAAGGATCTGTGTTGGGTCCACTGTTGTTTGTCATTTACATTAATGATCTGGATGATGGTGTGGCAAATTGGATTAGTAAATATGCAGATGATACTAAGATAGGTGGAGTAGTTGATAGTGAGGTAGATTTTCAAAGTCTACAGAGAGACTTGGGCCTTTTGGAAGGGTGGGCTGAAAGATGGCAGATGGAGTTTAATGCTGATAAGTGTGAGGTGCTGCATTTTGGTAGGACAAATCAAAATAGGACGTACAGGGTAAATGGTAGGGAATTGAGGAATGCAGTGGAACAGAGGGATCTGGGAATAACTGTGCATTGTTCCCTGAAGGTGGAATCTCATGTGGATAGGGTGGTGAAGAAGGCGTTTGGTATGCTTGCCTTTATAAATCAGAGCATCGAGTATAGAAGTTGGGATGTAATGTTGAAATTGTACAAGGCATTGGTGAGGCCAAATCTGGAGTATGGTGTGCAGTTCTGGTCGCCAAATTATAGGAAGGATGTCGACAAAATGGAGAGGGTACAGAGGAGATTTACTGGAATGTTGCCTGGGTTTCAGCACTTAGGCTACAGAGAGAGGTTGAACAGGTTGGGTCTTTATTCTTTGGAGCGTAGAAGGTTGAGGGGGGACTTGATAGAGGTTTTTAAAATTTTGAGAGGGACGGACAGAGTTGACGTGGGTAGGCTTTTCCCTTTGAGAGTGGGGAAGATTCCAACAAGGGGACATAGCTTCAGAATTGAGGGACAAAGGTTTAGGGGTAACATTAGGGTGAACTTCTTTACACAGAGGGTTGTGGCTGTATGGAATGGGCTTCCGGTGGAAGTGGTGGAGGCTGGCTCGATTTTATTATTTAAGAGTAAATTGGATAGGTATATGGATAGGAGGGGATTGGAGGGTTATGGTCTGAGTGCAGGTAGATGAGACTAGGTCAGGGAGAATGGTCGGCGTGGACTGGTAGGGCCGGACAGGCCTGTTTCCATGCTGTAGTTGTTATATGTTTGTTATATTGTTATATATGTTTGTATGCAGGAGAGATTTAATTAGCATTTCTAACCTGTTAATTAAGAAGAAAATAATAAGTTAACGCATCTTCAGCTGCCGTGTTTACCAGCGTGGATAGAGCAGCAAGATGGAATTAGTGCTCATTAAAGTTTAGATTAATTATGGATACTGAACGAGTTAACAATAGACAATAGGTGCAGGAGTAGGCCATTCGGCCGTTCGAGCCAGTACCACCATTCAATGTGATCATGGCTGATCATTCTCAATCAGTACCCCGTTCCTGCCTTCTCCTCATACCCCCTGACTCCGCTATCCTTAAGAGCTCTATCTAGCTCTCTCTTGAATGCATTGGGAGAATTGAGCTCCACTGCCATCTGAGGCAGAGAATTCCACAGATTTACAACTCTCTGAAAACGTTTTTCCTCATCTCCGCTCTAAATGGCCAACCCTTTATTCTTAAACTGTGACCCCTTAATAATCTTATATGTTTCCATCAAATCCCCTCTCATCCTTCTAAATACCAGTTTATACAAGCCTCGTCGCTCCAGTCTTTCAACATATGACAGTCCCGCCATTCCGGGAATTAACCTAGTAAATCTACGCTGCACGCCCTCAATAGCAAGAATATCCTTCCTCAACCCCTTTAGAATCGAACATTTGAATTAAAAGGAAGGGATTCTTTGAGAAGATGTGGGAAAAATGGATCGTTTATTTCAGCCATGACACCAACTGGATAAATGCCGAGCTAGATATTGGAAGACTGTGTTGTATAGAACTAGATGGTATGTTTGTGCGAATATTGAAATATCTCTAGATAACCAATCATTGTTACTTTTTTATATTTTATTTGGTAAGTGTACCACACTGTCTTGTTCAAATGTATTTATTTATCTATTTATCTCCTTTATTTATTTAGTTATCAATTCATTTATTTATTTAATTTTGTTGTTTTTCTTATTTTATTTTATTCATGTTGATGGTGTTGTACTGGTTTGTATATTTCTCAGTGAAAAAACAATAAAAACAGAAGAGACAAAAAAGAAAGAATTCTTTATTTCACATCATATCAAATGTAAAACATCGGGGGCAGATTTAATGAGATCATGTCACTGCTTATCGAGACCCATCACTGACCACACTGATAATGTCACTGCTTATCCAGACCCATCACTGACCACACTGATAATGTCACTGCTTATCCAGAGAGAAAGAGAGTGAAGAGTGTGGGGAGGAAGAGGGGAGGAACGTGGAGAGAGAGGGAGGTGTGTGGGGAGAGAAATGGGAGGAGTGGAGGGAGGGGATGGAGGGTGGGAAGGAAGGGGGTTTGGGGAGAGGAATTGAATAGTGTGGGGAGAGAGAGGGAGTGGGGAGATAGAGTAGGCAGGATGAATGTGGGGAGCGAGAGGGGAGTGTGAGGAGAGAGAGGGGGATTGTGGGGAGAATGACGGGGAGGACTGTGGGGAGAGAGGGGGTTTTAGGGGATGGGGAGGGAGGAGTGTGAGAGAGAGGGTGGAAGGATTGTGTGGGGAGTGGGATGAATGTGGGGATGGAGGGGGGAGTGGGGGAGAGTGGGGGAGAGGGAGAGGAGATGGGTGTGAGAGAGAGGAAGGTGTGTGGTGAGAGAGAGGGAGGAGTGTTGAGGGAGGATGGGGATTGTGGAGAGAAATGAGGAATGTGGGAATTGAGAGGGGAGGACTGTGGGGAAAGGGGGGGTGGGCAATAGACAATAGACAATAGACAATAGGTGCAGGAGTAGGCCATTCAGCCCTTCGAGCCAGCACCGCCATTCAATGCGATCATGGCTGATCACTCTCAATCAGTACCCCGTTCCTGCTTTCTCCCCATACCCCCTCACTCCGCCATCCTTAAGAGCTCTATCCAGCTCTCTCTTGAAAGCATCCAACGAACTGGCCTCCGCTGCCTTCTGAGGCAGAGAATTCCACACCTTCACCACTCTCTGACTGAAAAAGTTCTTCCTCATCTCCGTTCTAAATGGCCTACCCCTTATTCTTAAACTGAGGCCCCTTGTTCTGGACTCCCCCAACATTGGGAACATGTTTCCTGCCTCTAATGTGTCCAATCCCCTAATTATCTTATATGTTTCAATAAGATCCCCCCTCATCCTTCTAAATGCCAGTGCATATAAGCCTAATTGCTCCAGCCTTTCAATATACGACAATCCCGCCATTCCGGGAATTAACCTACGGAGAGAGAGGAGTGTGAAAGAGAGGGAGTGTTGCCAGAGACAGTGCGGAACAGATTCACCAGGATGTTATCTGGAATGGACAGCATTAGTTTGTAGACAGAATCAATTGTGTGCGATTGGTCTCCATGGAACGCAGGAGGATGAGGGGTGATCTCAGAGACGTGTTTTAGATCATGAAAGGAATAGATCGGGCGATGCTCAGGTTCTCCTGCCCTTAGTAGGAGAATCGAGGTCCAGAGGACATACGTTTAAGGTGAAGGGGAAATGATTGAATAGGAATCTGAGGGGTAACGTTTTCACACAATGGGTGGTGGATGTATGGAACAAACTGCCAGATGAGGAATTTGAGGCGGGGACTATCCCAACGTTTATGAAATAGTTAGACAGGTTGGGTACATGAATAGGACAGATTTGGTGGGTTATGGACCAATGCAGACAGGTGGAACTAGCGTAGATGGGGCCTGTTGGTTGACGTGGGCAAGTTGGGCCGAAGGGCCTGATTCCACACCATATCTATCTATGACTATATGAGTACAGGGCTGAACTACCTCCTCTGAAAGTTCGTTCCACACACCCACCACGGATTTTGGCAACATCCTCGTAAATCTCCTCCATCACCTTTCCAGATTGACACCATCTTTCCTGTATCATGGTGCCCAAAACTGAACACAATACTCCAAATGCAGCCTCACCAACGTCTTACACAACCGCAACATAACCTCTATACACAATGCTCTGACAAAAGACGGCCAATGTAACAAAATACTTTTTGACCACACTATCAACCTGTGACACTATGTACCTATTTCAACACACTATGTACCTGTCGTCCTATATCCCTTTGTTCTACAGTTAATTCACATTTCTGCCTCGTTTCCAGGTCAACGGTACTGACACTTCTGAACTCACTGATGGATTTCACTTCCCATGTGCGTCTGATTGTGAATACACTTGCACTACAGCTGAACATCCAAATAAAGAATAATCAAGACTTAACTGCTCCTCCAAGTGCAGCGCTCTCCTCAGTCATACTTCAAATATCTGCGAAGCCCTTTTGTGTAGTTCTGGTCACCATATTATACCAATGATGTCCTATTGCCAGAGGCGGTGGTGAACAGATTCACCAGGATGTTATCTGGAATGGACAGCGTTAGTTTGAGGACAGATTTGATCAGGTGGGATTGATCTTATTGGAGCAAGAATGTACATGGACGACCTTACTGAGGCTTGTAAAATTATGTCAACTACAGCAGGGTTGAGTAGATGGTCGCAGTTATTTCCCAGGCTGGGAGAATCTGAACCCAGAGAAGTTACGTTTAATCGAAAGGGGAGAGATTTAAGGAAATTCTGACTTCAAAGATGGTGCAATCTTTTCATTTGAGGCGGTGGGGACAGATACCATCTCAGCAAATAAACAGCATTTGGACAGGCGTTTGTTTCGGATAGGAATGGAGGGATATGGGACAAATACAGGTGAATGAGATTACCGTATATAGGTATCTCGGTCCGCATGGACCGCTGGGCTGAAGGGCCTGTTTCCCTGTTGTTCACATGACTGGAATCAGCGGTTCTGTAATCACTAATGTGCTCTGTCATCGGCCTCCCCAGTTGTAGCCACATAGCAGACACATCACTGACTGCACAACAGTGGCGATACTGTATTGGGTGGTGGTGTCACCAACAACGGAGGCACATTGTTCATCTCCCTCGCAAGTGTCCAACAGGTGCTTCACTCTCCTTAAACTAAACTCTAGCCTAGAAATCCGAGGAATTAAACGCCAATAGGTGTCGAATGTTCTCACACCTGCAGTTTAAACAACAAAATGATATAACTGCCTATCATATACGTTGGTCGTTTTAATATGTCTCGGATCATTGAAGTGTTTCTTTCAGTTTCTATGTGTACCAGATATACACAACAGGAAGGGAGAAATGCTCTCTTGAATTAATTAATAAATAGGCACAGAAATACAGACTGAGTGTGCGTGAGAGCTCTCTTAACTTCACTGGAATTTAGGATGAGAGAGGATCTTGTCGAAACATACAGAATTCTGAAGAAGGGTCTCCACCTATTCCTTCTCCCAAGAGATGCTGCCTGTCCCGCTGAGTTACTCCAGCTTTTTGTGTCTATCTGTTGAAACCAGCATCTACAGTTCCTTCTTACACATATACATATCTTATGGGATTGGACAGGCTAGATACAGGAAAAATGGTCCCGATGTTGTGGGAGTCCAGAAAAGGGATCACAGTTTACGAATAAGGGGTAGCTGAATTATTACTGAGATGAGGAAAAACTAATCTGTCGTCGACCTCCCCAGTTGAGATGAATTGTGAATCTGTGGAATTCTCTGCCACAGAAGTCAGTGGAGGCCAATTCACAGGAGGTTTTCAAGAGAGAGTCAGATATGGCTCTTACTGCTAACGGAATAAAGCTGCATGGGGAGAAAGCAGGAACGGGGTACTGATTTAGGATGGTCGGCCTTGATCATATTGAATGGCGGTCCTGGCTCAAAAGGCCAAATGGCAAATTCCTGCAACTATTTTCTATGTTTCTATGTTTCTGAACCATTGTGGACAGCCAGACGGGTGAGTTGGTCATTAACTCTCAGACCGTCTTTGTTGTCAGGTCTGTAGGTTTGAATTAGCATCAACCTGTCAACTGGTCTGAAGTAGTTCAATAAAAAATAAACTGCAGATTGAACAGAACCTTGCCTTGTGTTCACCGGCTGGAACTAATATTCCCCACTGGGTGAATGGCACAGCACAATTGCTCAACTCTCCCTATCTCAGATCTGAAGCTGCATTTTAATTTTCAGCATTATGTGTTATTCTTTAAATTGTGTGCCGGAGAGAGGCAATTAGTATTTATAACGATTGTTAATTAAGATGAAAATCGCAAATGAATGCATCTTCACCTGCCGTGTTTACCAGCGTGGATAGAGCAGCAAGATGGAGTTAGTGCTCATTGCAGATGAGATTAATTACAGATACTGAACGTACGTTAACCCTTTACAGTCAAACATCTGCAATAATGCAAATCATATGTTTGTTATCCACTTTGGTATAAAATATAAAACACAGGAGTTAAGATGAAATGGAAGTATCACAACCTGATGCTTAGACAGAGAAACATAGAAAAATAGAAAACAATTGCAGGAGTGGGACATTCGGCCCTCGAGCCTGCACCACCATTCAACATGATCATGGCTGATCATCCTAAATCAGTAACCCGTTCCTGCTTTCTCCCCATATCCTTTGTTTCCGTGACCCGAAGTGCTATATCTAACTTTTGCTTGAAAGCATCCAGTAAATTGGCCTCCACTGCCTTCTGTGGCAGAGAATTCCACAGATTCACAACTCCCTGGGTGAAAAGTTTATCCTCACATCAGTCCTAAATAGTAAACCTCTTATTCTAAAACTGTGACCCCCGGACTCCCCCAACATCGGGAACATATTTTCTCATACAGCCTGTCCAATCCCTTAAGAATTTTATGTTTCTATAAGATTATAAGATCAGTGATAATGTCACTGCTTATCCCGACCCACCACTGACCACACTGATAATGTCACTGCTTATTCAGACCCATCACTGACCACACTGATAATGTCACTGCTTATCCAGACCCATCACTGACCACACTGATAATGACACTGCTTATCCAGACCCATCACTGACCACACTGATAATGACACTGCTTATCCAGACCCATCACTGACCACACTGATAATGTCACTGCTTATCCAGACCCATCACTGACCACACTGATAATGTCACTGCTTATCCATAGCCATCACTGACCACACTGATAATGTCACTGTTTATCCAGACCCATCACTGACCCCCCTGATAATGTCACTGTTTATCCAGACCCATCACTGACCACACTGATAATGTCACTGTTTATCCATAGCCATCACTGACCCCCCTGATAATGTCACTGCTTATCCAGACCCATCACTGACCACACTGATAATGTCACTGCTTATCCAGACCCATCACTGACCACACTGATAATGTCACTGTTTATCCATAGCCATCGCTGACCACACTGATAATGTCACTGCTTATCCAGACCCATCACTGACTGCACTGACGTCACACACAGGTAATTTCTTTGAATCATCCATTCCAAGGACATCTCACATAACAACCAGTTCCCAGTTCCGTCGCACAATGCTCAGATATATTTTCACCAGTTAAATCATTGGCAACATTGGCCTCGTGCTGAGCCACGGTAGATGATTGAACAAATATGCAGGTTACTGACCCACAGCTAACCATTGAACAGAAACTCTGACTGTTAATATTAAAAAACAAGTGTGATTAACATGATTTGGCTTGAAGTGGATGATCACCCATGGTAACAAAGAATGGCGGTGCTGGCTCGAAGGGCCTAATGGCCTCCTCCTGCACCTATTTTCTATGTTTCTATGTTTCGAAGTGAATCTGTTCTCCGATCCCAGGACAGAGATCTATGGACAAGTGAGGAATGTCTTACTGCCCTATTTGTGCACACACCCTCCAGTTATAGAGACATGGAGTCAGAGAATCTTAGAGGCTTCGGCCCAGACTGCCCACACTGGCCAACATGTCTCATCCACACTAGTCCCACCTGCCTTCGATCGGCACATATTCCTATCAATGGCTAATCGATGCCTGTCTAAATGGTCCTTCAAGTTTGAGAGAGTATTTTTATGTTAGCACCTTAATATAATACATTTTATAATGAGTAGCTTTAGTATCTCTGTACCTGATAGTACCTTTTATAGTCAGCTTTTCTAAGAAGTGAGCAAAAAAGGTCGATCAGGGCAGATCTGTAGATATTGAATACATGGACTTCAGCATTGTATTCGAGAAGGTTCCTCGTGGTAGCTTGCTCTTGAAGGTTAGATCGCATGAGACGCAAGGAGAGATAGCTGAATGGATAGCAAATTGGCTTCATGGAAGGAAGCAGAGGGTGATAGTGGAAGGTTGCTTCTCAGACTGGACGCCAGTGACTAGTGGCATGCGTCAGGGTTCGCTTCTGGGCCCGTTACTGTTTGTCATCTATATCAAAGATTTGGATGAGATCACGCAGCGGCAAGATTAGCAAGTTTGTAGTTGAAACAAAAGTGGGTTGTTTTGCAGTCAGTAAAGATGTTTGTTATGAAGTGCAATATGATCTTTATCGATTAGTCACGTGTACTGAGGAATGGTTGGTGGAATTAATGCAGATAAATATGAGAAGCATAGAAACATAGAAAATAGGTGCAGGAGGAAGCCATTTGGCCCTTCTAGCCAGCACCGCCGTGCATTGTGATCATGGCAAAGCATCCACAATCAGTAACCTGTGCCTGCCTTCTCCCCATATCCATTGATTCCGCTTGGCCCTAGAACTCCAGCTAACTCTCTTGTAAATTCATCCAGTGTGTTGGCCTCCACTGCCTTCGTAGGCAGAGAATTCCACAAATTCACAACTCTCTGGGTGAAAAAGTGTTTTTTCACCTCAGTTTGAAATGGCCTCCCCTTTAATCTTAGACTGTGCCCCCATTGTTCTGGACTCCCCCAACATCGGGAATTTTTTTCCTGCATCTAGCTTCTCCAGTCCTTTTATAATTTTATCCATTTCTATAAGATTCCATCTCATACATCTGAATTCCAGTGAATACAAGCCCAGTCTTTCCAATCTTTCCTCATTTGACAGTCCCGCCATCCCGGGGATTAACCTCGTGATTCAACGATGCACTGCCTCAATCGCAAGGATGTCCTTCCTCAAATTAGGAGACCAAAACTGCACACAATATTCCAGATGTAGTCGCACCATTGCCCTATACAAATGCAGAAGGACCTCTTTACTCCTATAGTCAAATCAAAGTATGGTATTGCAAAGTGAGGTATTGCATTTTGAGAAATCTAACCTGGGCAGGACCGACACAGTGAATGGTAGGGTTCTGGGTAGTGTTGTAGGGCAGAGGGATCTAGGAGTGCAGGTGCACAGTTCCTTGAAGGCGGAAGCACAGGTCGATCTGGTGTTGACAAAAAGGCTTTTGGCACATTGGCCTTTATCAGCCAGAGTATGGAGTATGGATGTTGGGAGGTCATGTTGCAGTAATATAAGACCTTCGTGAGGCTGCATTTGGAGTATTATGTTCTGTTCTGGGTACCGTGTTACAGGAAAGACGTTGCCAAACTGGAAACGTTCCAGGTACATTTTACGAGGATAGTGCCAGTGTCTGACCTGTAGGAAGAGGTTGAGTAGGCTCGGACTATCCATTGGAGCACAAGAGGAAGAGGGGTGATCTTATTTAGGTGGATTTGATCATGAGAGGAATTGATCGGATAAATGCACAGATTCTCTTGCCCTGAGTACGAGAATCGAGCTCCAGAGGACATACTTTTAACATGAATAGGAAAAGCTGTCATTGGAATCGGTGGGATAACTCTTTCACACAAAGGGTGGTGGATGCATGGAACAAGCTGCCAGAAGAGGTAGTTGAGGCAGGGACAATCCCAACATTTAAGAAATTGTTAGACAGGTACACGAATAGGACGTGTTTGGAGGGATATGGATGAAACGGAGGCAGGTGGGAGCAGGGACATGTTGGATGGTGTGGGCAAGTTGGGCCGAAGGGCCTGTTTCCACAACGTATCACTCCATGACTCTATGAGCACCGGCCTGAAAAACCTCCTCTGGCAACTCGTTCCATTCACCCACCAAACTTTGTGTGATAAATTACCCCTCAGGTTCCGATGAAATGTTCCCACCTCATCTTAAACCTCCGTCCCATGGTTCTTGCTTCCCCTTCTCTGTGCGCCTGCCAGGTGTATTCCTTTCATTATTTTGTTCACCTCTAAAAGATCACCCCAGTTAATCCTGCGCAGCAAAGAATAAATTACTAGCCTGCTGAATCTGTGGCTGTAGACCAGGCCCTCCAGTCCTGGCAACATCCTCGTAAATCTGCTCTACGCCCTTTGCAGATTTACACCATTTTCCCGATACTATGGTGCCCAACACTGAACACAATAATCTAAATATGGACTCACCAACGTCTTAAACAATTGCAACATGACCTCCCAACTTCAAAACTCAAAGCTCTCGCTGATGAAGGCCAATGTGCCTAAAGCCTTTTCGACCAAACTATTTACCTATGACGCTACATTTAACGCACTGTGTACCTGTCGTGCTAGATCCCTCTGCTCTACAGTTAATGCATCTTTTTGTCTCGGTTCCAGCTCATCGGGACTGACACCCCTGAATTCACAGATGGTTTCATTTCCAATCTGCGTCTGATTCTGAACAAACCTGCACTGCAGCTGAACATGAAATTATAGAAAAATCAAGACTTAACTGCTCCTCCACGTGCAGCGGCCTCCTCAGTTGTGCTTCAAATATCTGCGAGGCCCTTTTGTGTAGTTATGGTCACCATATCATGGAAATTATGTCCTATTGCCAGAGACAGTGCGGAACAGGTTCACCAGGATGTTATCTGGAATGAATAGTTAGAAGACAGATTAGATCTGTGCTGGGCTCAATGTTGTTTGTCATCCATATCAATGAGTTGCATGAAATTGTACAAAGACTAATTTTTAAGTTTGCAGTTGACACTAAAGTAGATGGTATCACAGACTGAAAATGTTTAGCAAGAATTAAAGCAGGAACTTTTCAAATTGGAAAATGGGCTGAGAAATAGCAAACGGTGTTTCTTCCAGATAAGTGTGAGATTTTAATTTTTGAAGTAAAATCAGGGCATGATCGTTACCGTGAATGGTAGTTAGCTAGGGAGTGTTGTAGAGCAAAGGGATCCATACATTAGAAGTAACTCCAGCAAGTCTGCAGATGACACAATGCTGGGTGACAGTGTGAACTGCAAAGAGGATGTTAAGAGGTTGCAGGGTGACTACGCCAGGTTGAGTGAGTGGGCAGATGCATGGCAGATGCAATATAATGTAGATAAATGTGAGGTTATCCACTTTGGCAGCATAAACAAAGAGACAGATTACTATCTCAATGGTGTCAGATGAGGTAACGGGGAAGTACAACACGACCTGGGTTTCCTTGTACACCAGTCACTGAAAGTAACCGTGCAGGTACAGCAGGCATGGAAGAAAGATAAAGGCATGTTGGCCTTCATTACGAGAGGATTTGAATAAAGGTGCAAAGAGGATCTTTTGCAGTTGTATTTTTTGGTCTCATAATTTGAGGAAGGACGTTGAGGCAGTGCGCCATATGTTCACGAGGTTAACCCCTGGGATGGCGGGACTGTCATATTAGGAAAGATTGGAAAGACTGGGCTTGTATTTACTGGAGTTTAGAAGGATGAGAGGGGATCTTATAGAGACGTATAAAATTATAAAAGTACTGGACAAGCTAGATGTAGGAAAAATATTTCCAAAGTTGGGGGAGTCTAGTACCAGGAGCCAAAGTCTAAGAATAAAGGGGAGGCCATTTAAAACTGAGGTGAGAAGAAACTTTTTCACCCAGAGACTTGTGAATTTATGGAATTTTCTGCCACAAAAGGCAATGGAGGCCAATTCACTGGATGAATTTGAAAGAGAGTTAGACAGAACTCTAGGGGATGGTGGAATCAAGCGATATGGGGAGAAGGCAGGCACAGGTTACTGATTGTGGATGATCAGCGATGATCACCATGAATGGCGGTGCTCGCTCGAAGGGTCTAATGGCCTCCCCCTGCACCTATTTTCTATGTTTCCAAGTTTCTATGTTACATAGTTCAAAGAAAAGGGACGAAACAGGGAGGTGGGGTGGTGGAGAAGGTTTTTTGAAGCACTGTCTTCATCAATCAGTGAATAAAATTTAGAAGTTGGAAAATTATATTCAGTTCGACAAGACGTTGGTGAGGACGCACTTGGAGTAACGTGTATAATTTTTCGTCAGCATGTTTAGGAAATATGCCACTAATTTGTAAAGAGTCCTCAAAATATTTTACAACACGTTGCCAGAAAACAAGGGTCGGAGATACAGGGAAAGGCTGGGCTGCGAGGACTTTATTTCATGAAGCGCAGCAGGCAGTGGAGTGATCTCATGGAGGGGCAGGGTATCATAGGTAACATAGTAATATCAACACAAAGTCATTTGGACAGGTACATGAAGGGAATGGTTTAGAGGGAGATGATTCATATGCCGGTAAATGGGAATACTTCAGATGAACTAAAATGCACCATCCCACCCCATGAAACACGGCAGCCTTTGGCCAAACGTTGCGCCAGGTACAGCACTAACAAATATACTGCTTTTAAATGGCCCTTGGATATTCTGTTACCACAGAACTCTAACCTTGAAATCATGGGATTTGCCTGTCATATATATTGGTCATTTTTGATAACAGTCCCTGATCATTGAAGTGTTTATTTCAGTTTCTACGTGTGCCAGGTTTACACTGCATGATGGGAGATATGCTCTCTTGAATTGCATGATAAATAAGCACATAAATGAAGTCTGCGTGTGTGGCATCTTTCTCTGTGCCGCTGTGTGGACAGCCCAGACAGATGAGTTGGTCATTTACTCTCAGACCGACCTTACTGTCTGGTCTGTGGGTTTGAATTGACTTCTACCTGTCAACTGGCCTAAAGTAGTTCACTACAAAATAAACTGCAGATTGAACAGAGCCACAGCTCGTGTTCACCGGCTGGAACTAATATTTCCCATTGGGCGAAACGCACAGAACATTTACCCAACTCACCCTTTCTCAAATCTGAAGCTGCATTTTAATTTTCTGCATTTTGTGTTATTATTTCAAGTGTATGCCGGAGAGAGTTAATTAGCATTTCTAACCTGTGTTAATTAAGATGAAAATAACAAGTTAATGCATCTTCAGTTGCCGTGTTTACCAGCGTGGATAGAGCAGCAAGATAGAGTTCGTGCTCATTAAAGTTTAGATTAATTATGGATATTGAACTTGAGTTAACCCTTTAGAGTCGAACATTTGAATTAAAAAGAAGGGATTCTTTGAGAGGATCTGGGAAAAATTGATCGTTTATTTGAGTCATGACACCAACTAGATAAATGCCGAGCTAGATATTGGAAGATTGTGTTATATGGAACTAGATGTTATGTTTGTGCGAATATTGAAATATTTCTAGATAACCAACATTGTTACTTTTTCATATTTTATTTGGTAAGTGTACCACACTGTCTTATTCAAATGTATTTATTTATTTATCTCCTTTGTTTATTTATTCATTTATTTTTGTTGTTTTTCTTATTTTATTTTATTTATGTTCATGATGTTGTACTGTTTTGTATATATCTCTGTGAAAAATCAATAAAAACTGAAGAGAAAAAAAGAAAGGATGCTTTATTTTACATCATATCAAATGTAAAACATCGGGGTCAGATTTAATGAGATCATGTCACTGGTTATCCAGACCCATTACTGACCACACTGATAATGTTACTGCTTATCCAGACCCATCACTGACCACACTGATAATGTCACTGCTTATCCAGACCCATCACTGACCACACTGATAATGTCACTGCTTGTCCAGACCCATCGCTGACCACACTGATAATGTCACTACTTATCCAGAGAGAAAGAGAGTGAAGAGTGTGGGGAGGAAGAGGAGATGAGTGTGGGGAGAAAGGGAGCTGTGTGGGGAGAGAAAGGGGAGGAGTGGAGAGAAAGGAGGAGGATTGTGGGGATGGAGGGTGGGAAGAAAGGGAGTGTGGGGAGAGGAATTTAATAGTGTGGGGAGAGAGAGGTAGTGGGGAGAGAGAGGAGGCAGGATGACCGTGGTGAGCGAGCGGGGAGTGTGGAGAGAGACGGGGAGTGTGGGGAGAATGATGGGGAGGAGTGTGGGGAGAAAGGTGGTTTTAGGGGACAGGGGAGGGAGGAGTGTGAGAGAGAGGGAGGAAGGTTTGTGTGGAGAGAGAGTGGGAGGAATGTGGGGATGGAGGGGGTGGAGTGGGGAAGAGGGAGAGGAGGTGGGTGTAGGAGAGAGGAAGGTGTGTGGGGTGAGAGAGAGGAAGGAGTGTTGGGGAAGAGGGGGATTGTGGAGAGAAAGGATGAATGTGGGAATTGAGAGGGGAGGACTGTGGGGAGAGGGAGGGGAGGAGTGGGGATAAGGAGGGAGAGGAGTGTGAGAGAACGGGAGGAGGGATTGTGTGGAGAGAGAAAGGATGCAGGGGGGAGTGTGGGAGAGGGAGAAGAGGTGGGTGGGGGAGATAGGAAAATGTAGCAAGAGAACGGGAGGAGTGTGGGGAGAGGGGGAGGAGTGGGGAGACAGTGTGGGAGGAGTGTGAAAGAGAGGGAGGAAGGATAGTGTGGAGAGCGAGTTAGAGGAATGTGAGGATGGAGGGGAGGAGTGGGGAGAGTGAAACGAGGGTGGGGGAGGAATGTAGCGAGAGCGAGGGGTACAGGGGAAAGAGGTACAAGAGGAGTGATGGGAGAGAGTGGAGGAGTGGGGAGTGAGTGGAGGAATGTGGCAGAGAAATGGGAGGGGAGGGATAGAGGAAGGAGTGAGGCGAGAGAGGGGAGGTATGTGGGGAGAGAGAGATGGGGCAGAGAATGGACGAACGGGGGAGAGAGGTGAGGAGACAGAGGTGGAGGTGTGTGGGGAATGAGGGGGAATGTGGGGAGAGAGAGGGGGAATGGGGGAGACAGAGGGGGAGGAGTGTGGGGACACAGAATGAGAGGAGTGGTGAGTGTGTGGGGAGAAAGACAGAGTGTGGGGTGGAGAATGAGAGGAGAGTGGGGAGAGAGGGGGTGTGGAGAGAGATGGGGAGGTGTGTGGGGAGAGAGATTGGAGGTGGCAGGACAGAGGGGAGTGTCGGGAGAGAGTGGGGAGGAGTGTGGAGAGAGGGGAGGAGATGGGAAGTCAGACGGTCAGAAAATTGGGGAGAGAGACGGGGGATCGGTATGGGAGAGAGAGAATGGACGGAGGGGGAGGGAGAGAGGTGGGTCTCCTCAGAGTGTTTCCCTTTGTGCGTCGATAAGGCCTTTAATGAACCGACCTGTTAGATGGAACCGCCTCTGAACTCTGAGTTGGTTTACTTTGTGTCTGTGCCTATATGAGGAGAGTCAGACATAGGATACAAGTCTCGCACAAAAAAACAGAATGTCCTCGTACACACAGGGTGGTGGGTGTATAGAACGGGCTGTCAGACGCATGTGTTACTCACATGTATGCAGGAGAAAGATATTTATTCATTTTAACCACTGCCTATTAAAATGAAAATAACAAATAAAAACGTCTGCACCGGCCAACGTGGATAGAACAGCAAGATGCAGTGAGAGCTCATTAGAGATGAGATTAATTACTGATAGTGTCACTGCTTATCCAGACCCATCACTGACCACACTGATAATGTCACTGCTTATCCAGACCCATCACTGACCACACTGATAATGTCACGGCTTATCCAGACCCATCACTAACCACACTGATAATGTCACTGCTTATCCAGACCCATCACTGACCACACAGATAATGTCACTGCTTATCCACACCCATCACTGACCACATTAACGTAACACACAGGTATGTTCTTTGTATCATCCATTCCAAGGACATCTCACATACTGTAACAACCAGCTACCCAGTTCCATCGCACGCTGCTCAGATATATTTCCACCAGTGACAACATTGACAACATTTGCCTCGTGCTGATTGGTACGGACACCTCTGAACTCACTGATGGTTTCACGTCCCATCTGCTTATGATTCTGAACGCATTTGCGCTACAAATGAATACCCATAAACAGAAAAATCAAGACTTAACTGTTCCTCCAAGTTCCAGCGCTTTCCTCAGTTGTACTTCAAATATCTGCGAGGCCCTTTTGTGTAGTTCTGGTCACCATATTACAGATATGATGTCCTGTTGCCAGAGACAGTGCGGAACAGATTCACCAGGATGTTATCTGGAATGGACAGCGTTAGTTTGAAGACAGAATCAATTGGGTGGGATTGTTCTCCTTGGAGCGCAGGAGAACGAGGGGTGATCTTATAGACATGTTTTAGATCATGAAAGGAATAGATGTAGTGGATGCTCGGATTCTTCTGCCCTGAATAGGCGAATCGAGGTCCAGAGGACATACGTTTAAGTTGAAGGGAAAATCATTGAATAGGAATCTGAGGGGTAACTTTTTCACACAATGGGTGGTGGATGTATGGAACAAACTGCCAGATGAGGAATTTGAGGCAGGGACTATCCCAACATTTATGAAATAGTTAGACAGGTTGGGTACATGAATAGGACAGGTTTGGTGGGATATGGACTAAATGCAGACAGGTGGAACTAATGTAGATGGGGCCTGATGGCTGGTGTGGGCAAGTTGGGCTGAAGGGCCTGATTCCACACCATATCACTCTATGACTATGAGTACAGAGCTGAACTACCTCCTCTGGCACCTCGTTCCACACACCCACCACCCTTTGTGTGAAAAATACCCCTCAGGTTCAGATTAAATTTCACCCCCTCATCTTAAACCTGCTCCCCATGGTTCCTGCTTTCCCCTTCACTGTGCGTCTGCCAGATCTATTCCTCTCATTATTTTGTTGATCTGTAGAAGATCATCCCTCATCCTCCTGCATCAAGAGATATAGGCCTCGGTTGCAGTTCATCGGTACCGACACTTCAGAACTCACTGGTGGTTTCACTTCCCATGTGCGTCTGATTGTGAACACACTTGCACGACAGCTGAACATCCAAACAAAGAATAACCAAGACTTAACTGCTCCTCCAAGTGCAGCGCTCTCCTACGTCGTACTTCAAATGTCTGCGAGGCCCTTTTGTGTAGTTCTGGTCACCATATTATACAAATGATGTCCCGTTGCCAGAGGCAGTGCGGAACAGATTCATCAGGATGTTATTTGGAATGGACAGCGTTAGTTTGAGGACAGATTTGATCGGGTGGGATTTATCTCATTGGAGCAAGAATGCAGAGGGATGACCTTACTGAGGCTTGTAAAATTATGTCAACTATAGCAGGGTTGAGTAGATGGTCACAGTTATTTCCCAGGCTGTGAGATTCTAAACCCAGAGAACTTACGTTTATTCGAAAGGGGAGAGGTTTAAGGGAATTCTGACTTCAAATATGCAACAATCTTTTCATTTGAGGCGGTGGGGATAGATACCATCACAGCAAATAAACAGCATTTAGACAGCCGTTGTTTCGGATAGGAATGGAGGGATATGGGACAAATACAGGTGAATGAGATTACCGTAGATATGCATCTCGGTCCGAATGGACGAGTCGGGCCGAAGGGCCTGTTTCCCTGCAGTTCCCATGACTGGAATCAGCGGTTCTGTAATCACTAATGTGCTCTGTCATCGGCCTCCCCAGTTGTAGCCACATAGCAGACACATCACTGACTGCACAACAGTGGCGATACTGTATTGGGTGGTGGTGTCACCAACAACGGAGGCACATTGTTCATCTCCCTCACAAGTGTCCAACAGGTGCTTCACTCTCCTCAAACTAAACTCTAGCCTAGAAATCCGAGGAATTACACGCCAACAGGTGTCGAATTTTCTCAAACCTGCAGTTTAAACAACAACACGATATAACTGCCTATCATATACGTTGGTCGTTTTAATATGTCTCAGATCATTGAAGTGTTTCTTTCAGTTTCTATGTGTGCCAAATATATACAGCAGGAAGGGAGAAACGCTCTCGTATTAATTAATAAATAGGCACAGAAATACAGACTGAGTGTGTGTGAGAGCTCTCTTGAATTAACTGGAATTTAGGATGAGAGGTGATCTTGACGAAACATATAGAATTCTGAAGAAGGGTCTCCACCCATTCCTTCTCCCAAGAGGTGCTGCCTGTCCCGCTGAGTTACTCCAGCTTTTTGTGTCTATGTTCTGTTTAAACCAGCATCTGCAGTTCCTTCTTACACATATATAATTCTTAAGGGATTGGACAGGCTAGATAGAGGAAAAATGTTCCCGATGCTGTGGGAGTCCAGAACAGGGATCACAGTTTACGAATAAGGGGTAGCTCAATTATTACTGAGATGAGGAAAAACTGAACTGTCGTCGGCCTCCCCAGTTGAGATGAATTGTGAATCTGTGGAATCTGAGGGGTAATTTTTCACATAAAGCATGGTGGGTGTGTGGAACGAGCTGCCAGAGGAGGTAGTTCAAACCTGTACCCATAGAGTCATAGAGCGATATGGTGTGGAAACTGGCCCTTCGGCCCAACTTGCCCACTCCAGCCAAAATGCCACATCTACACTAGTCCCACCTGTCTGCATTTGGTCCATTTCCCACCAAACCTGTCCTATTCATGCACCTGTCTAACTGTTTCATGAATGTTGGGATAGTCCCTGCCTCAAATACCTCCTCTGGCAGTTTGCTCCATTCATTCAACACCCACTGTGTGAAAATGTTACCCCTCAGATTCCTATTCAATCATTTCCCCTTCACCTTAAACGTATGTCCTCTAGACCTCGATTCTCCTAATCAGGGCAGGAGAAGCTGAGCATCTACCCGATCTATTCCTTTCATGATCTAAAGCATGTCTTTTAGATCACCCCTCATCCTCCTGCGCTCCAAGGAGACCAATCCCACCCAATTGATTCTGTCTTCAAACTAACGTTGTCCATTCCAGATAACATTCTGGTGAATCTGTTCCACACTGTCTCTGGCAACACGACATTGTTTCTATAATATGGTGACCAGAACTACACAAAATGGCCTCGCAGATATTTGAAGTACGACTGAGGAGAGCGCTGCACTTGGAGGAACAGTTAAGTCTTGATTTTTCTGTATTTTGGTGTTCATTTGTAGTGCAAGTGTGTTCAGAATCAGACGCAGATGGGAAGTGAAACCATCAGCGACTTCAGAGGTGTCCGTGCCAATCAGCACGAGGCAAATGCTGTCAAAGGTGTCAATGGTGAAAATATATCTGAGCAGCGTGCGATGGAACTGGGTAGCTGGTTGTTACAGTATGTGAGATGTTCTTGGATTGGATGATACAAAGAACATACCTGTGCGTGACGTTAATTCAGGATTCAGGATTCAGGATATCTTTATTTGTCATCCAAAAAACATTTTTTTGGACGAGATTTCGTCAGTGATGTGTCTGAATAAGCAGTGACATTATCAGTGTGGCCAGTGATGGGCCTGGGTAAGCAGTGACATTGTCAACGTGGTCAGTGATGGGTCTGGATAAGCAGTGTCATTATTAGCGTGGTCAGTGATTGGTCAGGATAAGCAGTGACCTGATCAGTGTGGTCAGCGATGGTGAGTAATTGTGCTATGCCATTCATCCAGTGGGGACTATTAGTTCCAGCCGGTGAACACAAGGCGAGGTTCTGTTCAATCTGCAGTTTATTTTTTTATTGAACTACTTCAGACCAGTTGACAGGTTGATGCTAATTCAAACCCACAGACATGACAGCAAAGTCGTTCTGAGCGTTAATGACCAACTCACCCGTCTATGCTGTCCACAGTGGTTTAGAAACATAGAAACAAAGACAATACTTGCAGGAGTAGGCCATTTGTCCTTTTGAGCCCCCACCGCCATTCAACATGATCACGGCCGACCATCCTAAATCAGTACCCCGTTCCTGATTTCTCCCCGTGCAACTTTATTCCGTTAGCCCTAAGAGCTATATCTGACTCTCCCATGAAAATCTCCTGTGAATTGACCTCCACTGCCTTCTGTGGCAGAGATTTCCACAGATTCACAATTCATCTCAACTGGCGAGGCCGACGACAGTTCAGTTTTTCCTCATCTCAGTAATAATTGAGCTACCCCTTATTCGTAAACTGTGATCCCTTTTCTGGACTCCCACAACATCGGGAATATTTTTCCTGTATCTAGCCTGTCCAATCCCTTAAGATATGTATATGTGTAAGAAGGAACTGCAGATGCTGGTTTAAATAGAAGATAGACACAAAAAGCTGGAGTAACTCAGCGGGACATGCAGCATCTCTTGGGAGAAGGAATGGGTGGAGACCCTTCTTCAGAATTCTACATGTTTCGACAAGATCCCCTCTCATCCTAAATTCCAGTGAATTTAAGAGAGCTCTCACACGCACTCAGTCTGTATTTCTGTGCCTATATATGAACTAATTCAAGAGAGCGTTTCTCGCTTCCTGCTGTGTATAACTGACACACAGAGAAACTGAAAGAAACACTTCAATGATCAGAGACATATTAAAATGACCAACGTATATGACAGGCAGTTATATCATTTTGTTGTTTAAACTGCAGATGTGAGAACTTTCGACACCTATTTACGTTTAATTCCTCGGATGTCCAGGCTAGAGTTTAGTTTGAGGAGAGTGAAACACCTGTTGGACACTTGTGAGGGAGATGAACAATGTGCCTCCGTTGTTGGTGACACCACCACCCAATACAGTATCGCCACTGTTGTGCAGTCAGTGATGTGTCTGCTATGTGGCTACAACTGGGGAGGCCTATGACAGAGCACATTAGAAATTACAGAACTGCTGATTCCAGTCATGGGAACAACAGGGAAACAGGCCCTTCGGCCCGACTCGTCCATGCAGACCGAGATGCATATCTACGGTAATCTCATTCACCTGTATTTGTCCCATATCCCTCCATTTCTATCCGAACCAACGGCTGTCCAAATGCTGTTTATTTGCTGTGATGGTATCTGTCCCCACCGCCTCAAATGAAAAGATTGCTCCATCTTTGAAGTCAGAATTCCCTTAAATCTCTCCCCTTTCGATTAAACGTAAGTTCCCTGGGTTTAGATTATCGCAGCCTGGGAAATAAGTGTGACCATGTATTCAACCCTGCTGTAGTTGACATAATTTTACAAGCCTCAGTAAGGTCGTCCCTCTGCATTCTTGCTCCAATGAGATCAATCCCACCCGATCAAATCTGTCCTCAAACTAGCGCTGTCCATTCCAGATAACATCCTGGTGAATTTGTTTCCGCACTGCCTCTGGCAACAGGACATCATTTGTATAATATGGTGACCAGAACTACACAAAAGGGCCTTGCAGATATTTGAAGTACAACTGAGGAGAGCGCTGCACTTGGAGGAGCAGTTAAGTCTTGATTATTCTTTGTTTGGATGTTCAGCTGTAGTACAAGTGTATTCACAATCAGACGCACATGGGAAGTGAAACCATCAGTGAGTTTAGAAGTGTCAGTACCGATGAACTGCAACCGAGGCAGAAAGGTGAATTAACTGTAGAGCAGAGGGATCTAGGACGACATGGACATAATGTGTTGAATGTAGCGTCACAGGTTGATAGTGTGGGCAAAAAGGCTTTTGTAACATTGGCCGTCTTCGGTCAGAGCATTGTGTATAGATATTCGGAGGTTATGTTGCCGTTGTATAAGACGTTGGTGAGTCTGCATTTGGAGTATTGTGATCAGTTGTTTGCACCATGATACAGGAAAGATGGTGTCAATCTGGAAAGGTGTAGAGGAGATGTACGAGGATGCAGCGCGGACCCGTGGGCCTGATCTAGAGGGACAGGTTCAGCAGACTAGTACTTTATCCCTTGGTGCACAGGAGGATGAGGGATGATCTTCTACAGCTGAACAAAATAATGAGAGGAATAGATCTGGCAGACGTACAGAGAGGGGAAAGCAGGAACCAGGGGGCCCAGGTTTAAGATGAGGGGGAAAATTTAATCGGAACCCGAGGGGTAATTTTTCACACAAAGGGTGGTGGGTGTGTGGAATGAGGTGCCAGAGGAGGCAGTTCAGCCCTGTACTCATAGAGTCATAGAGTGATATGGTGTGGAATCAGGCCCTTCAGCCCAACTTGCCCACACCAGCCATCAGGCCCCATCTACACTAGTTCCACCTGTCTGCATTTGGTCCATATCCCACCATACCTGTCCTATTCATGTACCCAACCTGTCTAACTATTTCATAAATCTTGGGATAGTCCCTGCCTCAAATTCCTCATCTGGCAGTTTGTTCCATACATCCACCACCCATTGTGTGAAAAAGTTACACCTCAGATTCCTATTCAATGGTTTTCCCTTCCACTTAAACGTATGTCCTCTGGACCTCGATTCGCCTATTCAGGGCAGGAGAATCCGAGCATCCACTCCATCTATTCCTTTCATGGTCTAAAACAGGTCTATAAGATCACCCTCATCCTCCTGCGCTCCAAGGAGACCAATCCCACCCAATTGATTCAGTCTTCAAACTAACGCTGCCCATTCCAGATAACATCCGTGTGAATCTGTTCCGCACTGTCTCTGGCAACAGGACATCATATCTATAATATGGTGACCAGAACTACACAAAAGAGCCTCGCAGATATTTTAAGTACAACTGAGGAAAGAGCGCTGCACTTGGAGGAACAGTTAAGTCTTGATTTTTCTGTATGTGGGTATTCATTTGTAGCGCAAATGCGTTCAGAATCATACGCAGATGGGAAGTGAAACCATCAGTGAGTTCAGAGGCGACCGTACCAATCAGCACGAGGCAAATGTTGTCAACGTTGTCACTGGTGAAAATATATCTGAGCAGCGTGCGATGGAACTGGGTAGCTGGTTGTTACAGTATGTGAGATGTCCTTGGAATGAATGATACAAAGAACATACCTGTGTGTGACGTTAATGTGGTCAGTGATGGGTCTGGATAAGCAGTGACATTATCAGTTTGGTCAGTGATGGGTCTGGATAAGCAGTGCGATTATCAGTGTGGTCAGTGATGGATCCGGATAAGCAGTGACATGATCTAATTAAATCTGACACCGATGTTTTACATTTGATATGATCTAAAATAAAGAATCCTTTCTTTTTAATTTTCTTCAGTTTTTATTTTGTTTTTTCACAGAGATATATACAAAACAGTACAACACCATCGACATAAATAAAATAAAATAAGAAAAACAACAAAAATAAATGAATAAATAAGCAAAGGATATCAATAAATAAAAACATTTGAATAAGACGGTGTGGTACACTTACCAAATAAAATATAAAAAAGTAACAATGATTGGTTATCTGGAAAGATTTCAATATTCGTACAAACATACCATCTAGTTCTATATAACACAATCTTCCAATATCTAGCTCGGCATTTATCTAGTTATCATATCATATATATACAGCCGGAAACAGGCCTTTTCGGCCCTCCAAGTCCGTGCCGCCCAGCGGTCCCCATACATTAACACTATCCTACACCCACTAGGGACAATTTTTAAAAAACATTTACCCAGCCAATTAACCTACAAAGCTGTACGTCTTTGGAGTTGGTGTCATGGCTCAAATAAATGATCCATTTTTTTCAGATCTTGTCAAAGAATCCCTTCTTTATAATTCAAATGTTCGACTCTAAAGGGTTAACTCAAGTTCAGTATCCGTAATTAATCTAAACTTTAATGAGCATTAACTGCATTTTGCTGCTGGTAAACACGGCAGCTGAAGATGCATCAGCTTGTTATTTTCTTAATTAACACAGGTTAGAAATGCTAATTAACTTTCTCTGGCATACACTTGAAAGAATAACACATAATGCTGAAAATTAAAATGCAGCTTCAGATCTGAGAAAGGGGGAGTTGGTTAAATGTTCTTTGCGTTTCTCCCAATGGGGAATATTAGTTCCAGCCGGTGAACACTAGCTGTGGCTCTGTTCAATCTGCAGTTTATTTTGTCAAGTCAAGTGAAGTCAAGTCAATTTTATTTGTATAGCACATTTAAGAACAACCCACGTTGACCAAAGTGCTGTACATCTGATTAGGTACTAAGGAAAAAAATGAAACATACAGTAGCACGCAAACAGTTCACAGCGCCTCCTCAACGAGCCTCAAACGCTAGGGAGTAGAAATAGGTTTTGAGCCTGGACTTAAAGGAGTCGATGGAGGGGGCATTTCTGATGGGGAGAGGGATGCTGTTCCACAGTCTAGGAGCTGCAACCGCAAAAGCGCGGTCACCCCTGAGCTTAAGCCTAGACCGCGGGATAGTGAGTAGCCCCAAGTCGGCCGACCTGAGGGACCTGGAGTTAGAGAGGTGGGTTAGAAGATTTTTGATGTAGGGGGGGTAATGTCCATTTAGGGCTTTATACGTGAATAGGAGGAGCTTGAAGTTGATTCTGTACCGTACAGAGAGCCAGTGGAGAGAGGCCAGAATCGGGGTGATGTGGTCCCTTTTACGGGTGAACTACTTCACACCAGGTGACAGGTACATGCCATTTCAAACTCACAGACCAGACAGCAAGGTCGGTCTGAGAGTAAATGACCAACTCATCCGTCTGGGCTGTCCACACAGCGGCACAGACAAAGCTGCCACACACACAGACTTCATTTATGTGCTTATTTATCATGTAATTCAAGAGAGCATATCTCACATCATGCAGTGCAAACCTGGCACTCATAGAAACTGAAATAAACACTTCAATGATCAGGGACTGTTATTAAAAATGACCAATGTATGTGACAGGCAATTATAATGTTTTCTGCTTAATCTGCATCTTTGAGAAATGTGGATATCTATTTATGTTTAATTCCCCTGATTTCAAGGCTCGAGTTCTGTGGTAATAAAATATCCAAGGGCTATTTAAAAGCAGTTTGTATGTTAGTGGTGTCCCTGACGCAAATTTCAGACAAAGGTTGCCGTGTTTCATGGGGAGGGATGGTGCATTTTAGTTCATCTGAACTATTACCATTTGCCGGCATATGGATCATCTCCCTCTAAACCATTCCCCTCATGTACCTGTCCAAATGTCTTAGTGTTCCCATTATGACGTTACCTATGACACTATCCACCTCTATGAGGTCACTGCACTGCCTGCTGCGCTCCATGGAATAAAGTCCTGGCGAGCCCAACATTTCCCTGTAGCTCCGACCCTTGTTTTCTGGCAACGTGTTGAAATTATTTTCTGCACTCTTTGCAAATTAGTGGCATATTTCATATGACGGCAGATTATACACGTTACTCCAAGTGCATCCTCACCAACGTCTCGTCCATCTGAACACAACTTTCCAACTTCTACATTTTATTTACTGGCTGATGAAGACAGTGGGCCAAAAAAACCTTCTCTACCACCCTTTCCTCCTGTTACATCCCTTTTCTTGCTACAATGTACTTTTATTCTGAGATCCCTCTGCTCTACAACACTCCCCAGATAACTACCATTCACAGTGAAGATCATGCCCTGGCTTGTCTTCCCTAATTTAAAATCTCACACATCTGCAAGAAACACTATTTGAATTTTTTCAGCCCACTTTCCAATTTGAAAAGGTTCCTGCTTTAATCCTTGCCAACCATTTTCAATGCCTGTGATACCGCCTACTTTAGTGTCAACTGCAAACTTTTACATTAGTCCGTTACTTTCCCAGGCAACTCATTGACACAGATGACAAACAACAATGAGCGCAGCACCAATCCCTGAGACAGACCACCACGCCTTGACCAATGGACGAAACTGTACCATATGCCTCTTTACAAATGTCCACTGCCGTTATCACCTTCAGGGAGCTGTGAACCTGGATCGCAAGAAACTTTTATACATCACTGATGTCCAGGGTCATGCCTTTAATTGTATATTTTGCACTCACATTTGACCACCCAACATCTCACACTTGCTCAGAATAATTTGCATCCGTGATTTCCCCCACACCTCCCATCTCTCTACTTGATCTATACGCCACTGAATACTGAGACAGCCTCCCTCACGTTCCACAACCCCATAAATCTTGGTGTCATCCGCAAACTTACAAAGCAACCCGTGTATATTCACGACCAAGTCATTTATAAGTATCACAAACAGCAGAGGTCCCAGCACAGATCTCTGTGTATCACTACTGGTCACAGGCCTCCAGCCTGAATATTGCCCTTCACCACAACCCTCTGTCTTCTATCATTCAGACAGTTCTGAATTCATGCGATCAAGTCACTGTTAACACCGTGTGCCTTCACCTCCTGGATCGGTCTACCAAGGGAGACTTTGTCAAAGGTCCGGATAAGCAGTGATAATATCAGTGTGGTCAGTGATCGGTCTGGATAAGCAATGACATTATCAGTGTGGTCAGTGATGGGTCTGGATAAGCAATGACATTATCAGTGTGGTCAGTGATGGGTCTGGATAAGCAGTCATATTATCAGTGTGGCCAGTGATGGGTCCGGATAAGCAGTGAAGTTATCAGTGTGGTCAGAGGTAGGTTTGGATAAGCAGTAACATTCTCAGTAATTAATCTCATCTGTAATGAGCTCTCACTGCATCTTGTTGTTCTATCCACGTTGGCGGGTGCAGACGTATATATTTGTTATTTTCACTTTAATAGGCAGCGGTTAATGAGTCAATAACTTTCTGCGGGACACGATTGAAAGAATAACGCATTATGCGTCTCTCCCAACACACCTCACTCTCTCTCTCTCTCTCCCTCCTCCCATTCTCTGTCCTCTCTCTTTCCTCACATTTCTGATTCTGCTTTCCCACCTCGTCCCCTCTCTCCACACTCCACCGCACTCGCTCCCCACACTCCCCTCTGTCTTGCCACACTCCTCCAATCTATCTCTCCATATACATCCCCCTCTCTCCGCACTCCCCTCTCTCCCCACTCTCCTCCCACTCTCCATCCCCACACTCCTGCTTTCTCCCCACACACTCAGCACTCCTCCCATTCTTTCCCCCACACTCCTCCCCCTCTCTCCCCCACATGCCTCCTCGTCTCTCTCCCCACACACATCCCCCTCTCTGCCCACACTCCTCCTCTCACATTCCCCACACTCCCCCATATCTCTCCCCACGCTCCACCGCACTCTCTCTCCCCACTCCTCTCATTCACACACTAGTCCCCCTTCTCTTTCCCACACACCTCCTCCACTCCGCAATCCTTCCCCCGTTTGTCATAAGGTCATAACTGATAATAGAATTGGAGAGGGGGGAGAGAGAGAGAGGTGTTTGAGAGAGAGAGGCGGGTAGGGGAGAGAGGGAGGAGAGGGGGAGAGGGGGAGAGAGGGACAGGAGAGGAGAGAGAGGTGGGTCTCCTCAGAGTGTTTTCCCTTTGTGCGTCGATAAGGCCTTTATTGAACCGACTTGTTAGATGGAAACCGCCTCTGAACTCCGAGCTGGTTTACTTTGTGTCTGTGCCTATATGAGGAAAGACAGACATAGGCTTACAAGTCTCGCACATAAAAAAAACCCAGAAATGTCCTGGTACACACAGGGTCGTGGGTGTATAGAACGGGCTGTCAGAGGCATGTACTAGTGCACCGTTTTAAGGAAACATTTTGGGACATGTACGTGGATGGGACGGGTTGAGAGGGATATGGGGCAAACGCTGGCAGGTGGGACTGGGATAGAAGGGGTAAGTTGCATTGGAGCGGGCGAGTTGGGCTGGATATTTCCGTGCTGCATGACTCCAAGACTCTGTGACTTTTAAATTGTAGTCTTATATAGTGCACAGGGGAGAGAAAGAGAGAGAGAGAGAGAAGAGAGAGAGAGAGAGAGGAGAGAGAGAGAGAGAGAGAGAGAGAGAAGAGAGAGAGGGAGGGAGGGAGAGAGAGAGAGAGAGAGAGAGAGAGAGAGAGAGAGAGGAGAGAGAGAGAGAGAGAGAGAGAGAGGAGAGAGAGAGAGAGAGAGAGAGAGAGAGAGAGAGAGAGAGAGAGGGAGAGAGAGAGAGAGGGGGGGAGAGAGAGAGGGAGGAGAGAGAGGGGGAAGTGAGAGAGGCGAGATAGAGGGGGAAGAGACTGGGGAGAAAGGAGAGAGGGAGAGAGGGAGAGGCAGAGAGAGGGGAGAGAGAGGAGAGGTCTGGAGAGGGAGGGGAGGGGAGAGTGGGGGAGAGAGAGAGTGGGGAGGTGGTATCAAATATTAATTTAGTTTAATTGATTATTATAAATGTAGTCTTATAAAATGGGGGGGGGGGAGAGAAGTAGAGAAAGAGGGGAGAGAGAGTGAGGGGAAAGGAAGGGGGAGGGAGACAGAGTGAGTAACACATATTTGTTTAATTTATTGTTGAATTTATTATAAAATGGAATGCGAGAAAGGATATCAATATATTAGTTTCGTTTATTATTGTGAATTAATTTATTATTGTGAGGGGGAGGGGGAGAGAAAGGGGAGAGATTATTATTAGTTTAGAAGCATAGAAACGTAGAAAATAGGTGCAGGAGGAGGCCATTTTGGCCCTTCGTGCCAACAACCGCATTCATTGTGATCATGGCAGATCATCCACAATCAGTAAACCTGTGCATGCGTCCTCCCCATATTCCTTGATTCCGCCTCGCCCCTAGAACTCTTTAATTTAGTTTTAATTTATTTAGTCGAAGGAGAGGAGCGAGAGAGATGGGGTGAGTGTGAGAGAGAGAAGCGGAGAGTGAAAGGGGAGAGAGTGTATCACATTAGTCCGCGCGGGAATAGGTGACGCTTCGGGTCGAGACCCTTCTACAGACTGATGTCAGGGGGGCGGGGACAAAAGAAAGGATATAGGTGGAGACAGAAAGACAGTGGGAGAACTGGGAAGTGGAGGGGGGAAATAGGAGAGAGACAGAGGAACTGTCCTAAAGTTGGAGATGTCAATGTTCATACCGCTGGGCTGCAAGCTGCCCAAGCGAAATATGAGGTTCTGTTTCTCCAATTTCCGGTGGGCCTCACTATGGCACTGGAGGAGGCCCATGACAGAAAGGTCAGACCCGGTGGCTGAGCACTTCAAACTCCCCCTCCCACTCACAGTCTGGCCTTTCTGAGAATTTCACTACTTCACAACTCTCTGGGTGAAAGAGTTTTTTCCTCATCTCAGTACTAAATGGCCTACCCCAGATTCGTAAACTGTGGCACCTGGTTCTGGACTCCCCCAACATCGGAAAACATGTTTCCTGCATCCCTTAATAATTGTATCTGTTTCTATAAGATCCCCTCTCATCCTTCTAAACTCCAGTGAATACAAGCCCAGTCGCTCCATTCTTTCATCATATGGACAGTCCCGCCATCCTGCGAATTAACCTCGTGAACCTGCGCTGCATTCCATCCAATAGCAAGAATGTCCTTCCACAAATTGGGAGACCAAATGTGCACACAATACCTCAGATGTGGTCTCACCAGGGCCCTGTACAAACTGCAGAAGGATCTCTTTGCTCCTGTACTCAAATCCTCTCGTTGCGAAGGCTAACATGCCATTAGCTTTTATTCACTGCCTGCCATATCTGCATGCTTACTTTTCGTGACTGATCTACAAGGATTCCCAGGTCTTGTTGCACTTCCCCTTATCATAATCGGACACCATTCAGATAATAATCTGCCTTCTTGTTCTTGCCACCAAAGTGGATAACCTCCCATTTATCCACATTACTCTGCATCTGCCCACTCACCCAACCCTATACAAGTCACCCTGCATCCTCATAGCATCTTTTTCACAGTTCATCATGCCACCCAGCTTTGTGTCATCTGCAAATCTGTTTATGTTACTTTTTATTCCTTCATCAAAATCATCTATATATGGATTGTAAATGGCTGCGGTCCCAGAACCGAGCCTTGCGTACCCCATTAGTCACTGCCTGCCATTGCGAAAGGGACCCATTAATTCCTACTCTTTGTTTCCTATCTGCCAACCAATTTTCTATCCATGTCAATACACTGCCCCCTATACTACGTGCTCTAATTTTGCCCACTCATCTCCTGATTGCCCACTAATTGGCCACTAACCAGTGTCCTCATGTACCTGTCCAAATGGTCGTAGTGTTATTACTATGGGCACTCCCTAATGATACTGTGCACCTCCATGAGATCACTGCTCTCTCTACTGAGCTCCATGGAATAAAGTCCTGGCGTGTCGAGCCTTTCCCTCGAGCTCCGAACCTTGTCTCCGGGCAACTTGATCGATAATATATTTCAGCGCTCTTTACAATTAGTGGCATATTGCCCAAACACGGTGGCTAAAAATATGCACATTACTCCAAGTGCGTCCCTCACTAACGTCTTGTCCAACTGGAAACATAACTTTCCAACTTTTAAATTTTATTCACTGGCTGATGAAGACAGTTCGCCAAAAAAAAACCTTCTCCACCACCCTATCCCCCTGTTACGTCCCTTTTTTTGCAACTATGTACTTTTGTTCTGCGATCCTCTGCTCTACAACACTCCCCAGCGAACTATTCATTCACGGGCGAAGATCATGCCCTGGTCTGACTTCCCAAAATTTAAACCTCACACTTACCTGCAAACAAACACCATTTGCTATTTCTCAGCTCACTTTCCAATCTGAAAAAAGTTCCTGCTTTAATTCTTGCTCACCATTTTTCACTGACTGTGATATCACAGGGGGGAGATAAAAAGGCGAAAGAGAGAGGGGGTGAGAGAGAGAGGGTGAGAGAAAGATTGAGGAGAGGGTGCGAGAGAGGGGAGAGAGAAAGAGAGAGAAAGGGTGGAGAGGGAGAGTGATAGGGTAGAAAGAGGGGGAGAGGGGGTATCAAATATTAGTTGTTTAATTTATTATTTTTAATGTTTTCTTATACAGTGGAGGGGGGAGAGAAAGAGGAGAGAGAGAGAGAGGGAGAGGGAGAGGGAGAGATAGGGGAGGGGGGAGGGAGAGAGAGGGGATAACAAATATTAGCTTAATATATTGTAAATTTTATTATAAAGTGGAGAGGGGCAGGGTATCAAATATTAATATAGTTTAATTTAGTTTAGTATATTTAGTCCAAAAGGGATGAGAGGGAGATGGGTGAGTGTGTGAGAGAGGAGAAGGGGAGAGAGAGAGGGTGTGGAATGTTTGGTATATTAGTTTAGTTTTCTGCGCTATATCTCTAAATTAATAAATCTGTGAACGGGCGATCGCTGGTCGGAACGGACTCGGTGGGCTGAATGGGCCTGTTTCCGTGGCTGCATCTGAAATAAAAAAGGGAAAAGGTGAAACAGGTAGAGGAGGGCGAGTTTTCGGCCTGTTTCAAGATGGCCGACTTTTTGCCTCCTGTTCCCACCAGAGGACAACAGAAAGGTCGTTTACTCCCGTAAACCACGAAATATCACCATCCCCCACCCCACCCCTTATCCAGAGTCCAGTCCCCATGATGGTCAACATCTACACTGAATAGGTGGTGGTGTTTCAGGACAGGGGGAGGGGGGGAGAGTGAGAGAGGGGAATAAGAGAGGGAATAGAGTTGAGG
>NW_027602504.1:0-34342 GCF_053455715.1 Rhinoraja longicauda
CGGACCCATCACTGACCACACTGATAATGTCACTGCTTATCCGGACCTTTGACAAACTCTCCCTTGGCAGACCGATCCAGGAGGTGAAGGCACACGGGATTAACGGTGACTTGGTCGCATGAATTCAGAACTGTCTGAATGATAGAAGGCAGAGTGTTGTGGTGGAAGGGCAATATTCAGGCTGGAGGTCTGTGACCAGTAGTAATACACAGGGATCTGTGCTGGGACCTCTACTGTTTGTGATACACATAAATGACTTGGGCGTGAATATACACGGGTTGTTTTGTAAGTTTGCGGATGACACCAAGATTTCTGGGGTTGAGGAATGTGAGGGAGGCTGTCTCAGTATTTAGTGGCGTATAGATCAAGTAGAGAGATGGGAGGGGTGGGGGAAATCACAGATGCAGATTATTCTGAGCAAATGAGAGATGTTGCAATTTGGGAGGTCAACTGTGAGTTCAAACGATATAATTAATGGCATGATCCTTAACATCAGTGATGTATAAAAGTATCTTGCGATTCAGGTTCACAACTCCCTGAATGTGATAACGGCAGTGGACAGTTGTAAAGAGGCATATGGTACAGTTTCGTTCATTGGTCAAGGAGTGGTGGTCTATCTCAGGGATTGGTGCTGCGCTCATTGTTGTTTGTCATCTGTGTCAATGAGTTGCCTGAGAATGTAACGGACTAATGTATAAGTTTGCAGTTGACACTGAATTAGGTGGTATCACAGGCATTGAAAATGATTGGCAAGGATTAAAGCAGGAACTTTTTCAAATTGGAAAGTGGGCTGAGAAATGGCAAATGGTGCTTCTTGCAGATGTGTGAGATTTTAAATTAGGGAAGACCAGCCAGGGCATGATCTTCACCGCGAATGGTAGTTAGCTGGGTAGTGTTGTAGAGCAGAGGGAACTCAGAATAAAAGTACATAGTTGCAAGAAAAGGGACGTAACAGGGGGATAGGGCGGTGGGGAAGGTTTTTTTCCCCACTGTCTTCATCAGCCAGTGAATAAAATTTAAAAGTTGGAAAGTTATGTTCAGTTGGACAAGACTTTGTTGAGGACGCACTTGGATACGTCACCATGTTTAGGAAATATGCCACTAATTTGTAAAGAGTGCAGAAAATAATTTCAACACGTTGCCAGAAAACAAGGGTCGGAGCTACAGGGAAATGTTGGGCTGCCAGGACTTTATTCCATGGAGCGCAGCAGGCAGTGCAGTGACCTCATAGAGGTGGACAGTGTCATAGGTAACGTCATAATGGGAACACTAAGACATTTGGACAGGTACATGAGGGGAATGGTTTAGAGGGAGATGATCCATATGCCGGGAAATGGGAATAGTTCAGATGAACTAAAATGCATCACCCCTCCCCATGAAACATGGCAACCTTTGTCTGAAATTTGCGTCAGGGACAGCACTAACATACAAACTGCTTTTAAATAGCCCTTGGATATTTTATTACCACAGAACTCGAGCTTTGAAATCAGAGGAATTTAACATCAATAAATGTCCACTCTTCTCAAAGGTGCAGATTAAGCAGAAAACATTATAATCGCCTGTCACGTACATTGGTCATTTTTAATAACAGTCCCTGATCATTGAAGTGTTTATTTCAGTTTCTACGAGTGCCTGGTTTGCACTGCATGATGGGAGATATGCTCTCTTGAATTGCTTGATAAATAAGCACATAAATGAAGTCTGCGTGTGTGGCAGCTTTCTCTGTGCCGCTGTGTGGACAGCCCAGACGGATGAGTTGGTCATTTACTCTCAGACCGACCTTACTGTCTGGTCTGTGGGTTTGAATTAACATCTACCTGTCACCTGGTCTGAAGTGGTTCACCACAATATAAACTGCAGATTGAACAGAGCCACAGCTAATGTTCACCGGCTGGAACTAATATTCCCCACTGGGCGAAGTACACAGCACATTTAGCCATCTCCCCCTTTCTCAGATCTGAAGCTGCATTTTAATTTTCAGCATTATGTGTTATTCTTTCAAATGTATGCCGGAGAGAGTTAATTAGCATTTCTAACCTGTTAATTAAGAAGAAAATAATAAGTTAACGCATCTTCAGCTGCCGTGTTTACCAGCGTGGATAGAGCAGCAAGATGGAATTAGTGCTCATTAAAGTTTAGATTAATTATGGATACTGAACGAGTTAACAATAGACAATAGGTGCAGGAGTAGGCCATTCGGCCGTTCGAGCCAGTACCACCATTCAATGTGATCATGGCTGATCATTCTCAATCAGTACCCCGTTCCTGCCTTCTCCTCATACCCCCTGACTCCGCTATCCTTAAGAGCTCTATCTAGCTCTCTCTTGAATGCATTGGGAGAATTGAGCTCCACTGCCATCTGAGGCAGAGAATTCCACAGATTTACAACTCTCTGAAAACGTTTTTCCTCATCTCCGCTCTAAATGGCCTACCCTTTATTCTTAAACTGTGACCCCTTAATAATCTTATATGTTTCGATCAAATCCCCTCTCATCCTTCTAAATTCCAGTTTATACAAGCCTCGTCGCTCCAGTCTTTCAACATATGACAGTCCCGCCATTCCGGGAATTAACCTAGTAAATCTACGCTGCACGCCCTCAATAGCAAGAATATCCTTCCTCAACCCCTTTAGAATCGAACATTTGAATTAAAAGGAAGGGATTCTTTGAGAAGATGTGGGAAAAATGGATCATTTATTTCAGCCATGACACCAACTGGATAAATGCCGAGCTAGATATTGGAAGACTGTGTTGTATAGAACTAGATGGTATGTTTGTGCGAATATTGAAATATCTCTAGATAACCAATCATTGTTACTTTTTTATATTTTATTTGGTAAGTGTACCACACTGTCTTGTTCAAATGTATTTATTTATCTATTTATCTCCTTTACTTATTTAGTTATCAATTCATTTATTTATTTAATTTTGTTGTTTTTCTTATTTTATTTTATTCATGTTGATGGTGTTGTATATATTTCTCAGTGAAAAAACAATAAAAACAGAAGAGACAAAAAAGAAAGAATTCTTTATTTCACATCATATCAAATGTAAAACATCGGGGGCAGATTTAATGAGATCATGTCACTGCTTATCCAGACCCATCACTGACCACACTGATAATGTCACTGCTTATCCAGACCCATCACTGACCACACTGATAATGTCACTGCTTATCCAGAGAGAAAGAGAGTGAAGAGTGTGGGGAGGAAGAGGGGAGGAACGTGGAGAGAGAGGGAGGTGTGTGGGGAGAGAAATGGGAGGAGTGGAGGGAGGGGATGGAGGGTGGGAAGGGAGGGGGTTTGGGGAGAGGAATTGAATAGTGTGGGGAGAGAGAGGGAGTGGGGAGATAGAGTAGGCAGGATGAATGTGGGGAGCGAGAGGAGTGTGAGGAGAGAGAGGGGGATTGTGGGGAGAATGACGGGGAGGACTGTGGGGAGAGAGGGGGTTTTAGGGGATGGGGAGGGAGGAGTGTGAGAGAGAGGGTGGAAGGATTGTGTGGGGAGTGGGATGAATGTGGGGATGGAGGGGGAGTGGGGGAGAGTGGGGGAGAGGGAGAGGAGATGGGTGTGAGAGAGAGGAAGGTGTGTGGTGAGAGAGAGAGGGAGGAGTGTTGAGGGAGGATGGGGATTGTGGAGAGAAATGAGGAATGTGGGAATTGAGAGGGGAGGACTGTGGGGAGAGGGGGGAGTGGGCAATAGACAATAGACAATAGACAATAGGTGCAGGAGTAGGCCATTCAGCCCTTCGAGCCAGCACCGCCATTCAATGCGATCATGGCTGATCACTCTCAATCAGTACCCCGTTCCTGCTTTCTCCCCATACCCCCTCACTCCGCCATCCTTAAGAGCTCTATCCAGCTCTCTCTTGAAAGCATCCAACGAACTGGCCTCCACTGCCTTCTGAGGCAGAGAATTCCACACCTTCACCACTCTCTGACTGAAAAAGTTCTTCCTCATCTCCGTTCTAAATGGCCTACCCCTTATTCTTAAACTGTGGCCCCTTATTCTGGACTCCCCCAACATTGGGAACATGTTTCCTGCCTCTAATGTGTCCAATCCCCTAATTATCTTATATGTTTCAATAAGATCCCCCCTCATCCTTCTAAATTCCAGTGCATATAAGCCTAATTGCTCCAGCCTTTCAATATACGACAATCCCGCCATTCTGGGAATTAACCAACGGAGAGAGAGGAGTGTGAAAGAGAGGGAGTGTTGCCAGAGACAGTGCGGAACAGATTCACCAGGATGTTATCTGGAATGGACAGCATTAGTTTGTAGACAGAATCAATTGTGTGCGATTGGTCTCCATGGAACGCAGGAGGATGAGGGGTGATCTCAGAGACATGTTTTAGATCATGAAAGGAATAGATCGGGCGATGCTCAGGTTCTCCTGCCCTTAGTAGGAGAATCGAGGTCCAGAGGACATACGTTTAAGGTGAAGGGGAAATGATTGAATAGGAATCTGAGGGGTAACGTTTTCACACAATGGGTGGTGGATCTATGGAACAAACTGCCAGATGAGGAATTTGAGGCGGGGACTATCCCAACGTTTATGAAATAGTTAGACAGGTTGGGTACATGAATAGGACAGATTTGGTGGGATATGGACCAATGCAGACAGGTGGAACTAGCGTAGATGGGGCCTGTTGGCTGACGTGGGCAAGTTGGGCCGAAGGGCCTGATTCCACACCATATCTATCTATGACTATATGAATACAGGGCTGAACTACCTCCTCTGAAAGTTCGTTCCACACACCCACCACGGGTTTTGGCAACATCCTCGTAAATCTCCTCCATCACCTTTCCAGATTGACACCATCTTTCCTGTATCATGGTGCCCAAAACTGAACACAATACTCCAAATGCAGCCTCACCAACGTCTTACACAACCGCAACATAACCTCTATACACAATGCTCTGACAAAAGACGGCCAATGTAACAAAATACTTTTTGACCACACTATCAACCTGTGACACTATGTACCTATTTCAACACACTATGTACCTGTCGTCCTATATCCCTTTGTTCTACAGTTAATTCACATTTCTGCCTCGTTTCCAGGTCAACGGTACTGACACTTCTGAACTCACTGATGGTTTCACTTCCCATGTGCGTCTGATTGTGAATACACTTGCACTACAGCTGATCATCCAAATAAAGAATAATCAAGACTTAACTGCTCCTCCAAGTGCAGCGCTCTCCTCAGTCATACTTCAAATATCTGCGAAGCCCTTTTGTGTAGTTCTGGTCACCATATTATACCAATGATGTCCTATTGCCAGAGGCGGTGGTGAACAGATTCACCAGGATGTTATCTGGAATGGACAGCGTTAGTTTGAGGACAGATTTGATCAGGTGGGATTGATCTTATTGGAGCAAGAATGTACATGGACGACCTTACTGAGGCTTGTAAAATTATGTCAACTACAGCAGGGTTGAGTAGATGGTCGCAGTTATTTCCCAGGCTGGGAGAATCTGAACCCAGAGAAGTTACGTTTAATCGAAAGGGGAGAGATTTAAGGGAATTCTGACTTCAAAGATGGTGCAATCTTTTCATTTGAGGCGGTGGGGACAGATACCATCTCAGCAAATAAACAGCATTTGGACAGGCGTTTGTTTCGGATAGGAATGGACAGATATGGGACAAATACAGGTGAATGAGATTACCGTAGATAGGTATCTCGGTCCGCATGGACCGCTGGGCTGAAGGGCCTGTTTCCCTGTTGTTCCCATGACTGGAATCAGCGGTTCTGTAATCACTAATGTGCTCTGTCATCGGCCTCCCCAGTTGTAGCCACATTGCAGACACATCACTGACTGCACAACAGTGGCGATACTGTATTGGGTGGTGGTGTCACCAACAATGGAGGCACATTGTTCATCTCCCTCGCAAGTGTTCAACAGGTGCTTCACTCTCCTTAAACTAAACTCTAGCCTAGAAATCCGAGGAATTAAACGCCAATAGGTGTCGAATGTTCTCACACCTGCAGTTTAAACAACAAAATGATATAACTGCCTATCATATACGTTGGTCATTTTAATATGTCTCGGATCATTGAATTGTTTCTTTCAGTTTCTATGTGTACCAGATATACACAACAGGAAGGGAGAAATGCTCTCTTGAATTAATTAATAAATAGGCACAGAAATACAGACTGAGTGTGCGTGAGAGCTCTCTTAACTTCACTGGAATTTAGGATGAGAGAGGATATTGTCGAAACATACAGAATTCTGAAGAAGGGTCTCCACCTATTCCTTCTCCCAAGAGATGCTGCCTGTCCCGCTGAGTTACTCCAGCTTTTTGTGTCTATCTTCTGTTGAAACCAGCATCTACAGTTCCTTCTTACACATATACATATCTTAAGGGATTGGACAGGCTAGATACAGGAAAAATGTTCCCGATGTTGTGGGAGTCCAGAAAAGGGATCACAGTTTACGAATAAGGGGTAGCTCAATTATTACTGAGATGAGGAAAAACTAATCTGTCGTCGACCTCCCCAGTTGAGATGAATTGTGAATCTGTGGAATTCTCTGTTTGAGTCTGTGGTTGGGTCTGTGTTTGGGTCTGTGTTTGGGTTTGTGTTTGGGTTTGTGTTTGGGTCTGCGTTTGGGTTTGTGTTTGGGTTTGTGTTTGGGTTTGTGTTTGGGTCTGTGTTTGGGTTTGTGTTTGGGTCTGTGTTTGTGTTTGTGTTTGGGTTTGTGTTTGGGTTTGTGTTTGGGTTTGTGTTTGTGTTTGGGTCTGCGTTTGGGTTTGTGTTTGGGTTTGTGTTTGGGTCTGTTGCAATAATCATGCAAAACCTCTCAAATGTTACATGCAATTGATGCATCGCATTAGGATAACTTTGCAGGCTGCTGCAATGTTAAATGTAGTGATGGCCTTGCATTAAAGTCACCTCTCTCTCTACCCCAGCTCTCTCTCTCTCTCTCCCCCAGCTCTATCTCTCCCCCCTCTCTCTCTCCCCCAGCAATAAAAAACAGACGTCACCCTAATTGTGTGTGTGTGTGTGTGTGTGTGTGTGTGTGTGTGTGTGTGTGTGTGTGTGTGTGTGTGTGTGAGCTGACTGACTTACCCCAGTCTAGTAGACACTCCAACACTCCAGCAGTTGTGACCAAGCTTGCGATGGCCGTCTTTTATCTGCCTGCCTGCCTGCCTGCCACCCGCCCGCGCCAACATGAAGGGCCCAAACACTTGTCTTACACTCAGCCCATAACAGATATTGATTAACCCCATACATACATACATACTTATACGGAACAGGGATAAAGAATAAACATGTGTCGTGCGTGTGTGTGCGCGCGCGTTATAAACAAGTGCTGTCTGTGAAAAAATCTTTATTGGTGTACGGTTCCTCCTGACATCCACCCACCCACCCACCGATCGATCAATCAATCTTTGATTAATTCTTATTATTAATAATATTAATTATTATTACTATGGTATTATTATTGTATTTACTACCCCCGGCACGTAGCGGAACCTCCAGGGCAGGGAGGAGACTATCCGGCATGTGGAAGTGCTTCTGGGAAGTGTGTCTGATGTGTGTGGGTCTGTGTGTGTCTGTGTGTGTTTCTGTGTGTGTTTGGGTCTGTGTTTGGGTCTGTGTTTGGGTCTGTGTTTGGGTTTGTGTTTGGGTCTGTGTTTGGGTTTGTGTTTGGGTTTGTGTTTGGGTCTGCGTTTGGGTTTGTGTTTGGGTTTGTGTTTGGGTCTGTTGCAATAATCATGCAAAACCTCTCAAATGTTACATGCAATTGATGCATCGCATTAGGATAACTTTGCAGGCTGCTGCAATGTTAAATGCAGTGATGGCCTTGCATTAAATGCACCTAGCTACCCCCAATGGATGTTATATGCATTAAATTAAGTGCAATAATTTTGCAAAACCTCTCAAATGTTAAATGCAACAAATGCATCGCATTAGGATGACTTTTCAGGCTGCTGCAATGTTAAATGCAGTGATCGCCTTGCATTAAAGAAATATTGCAACACCCTGCGATGTGAAATGCAATAATAATCCTGCAAAACCTCTCAAATGTTAAACGCGACTAATGCATCGTATTAGGATAACTTTGCAGGCTACTGCAATGTTAAATGCAGTGATGGCCTTGCATTAAAGTCATCTAGCGACCCCCAATGGATGTTATATGCATTAAATTAATTGCAATAATTTTGCAAAACCTCTCAAATGTTAAATGCAACAAATGCATCGCATTAGGATGACTTTTCTGGCTGCTGCAATGTTAAATGCAGTGATCGCCTTGCATTAAAGAAATATCGCAACACCCTGCGATGTGAAATGCAATAATAATCCTGCAAAACCTCTCAAATGTTAAATGCGACTAATGCATCGTATTAGGATAACTTTGCAGGCTGCTGCAATGTTAAATGCAGTGATGGCCTTGCAGTAAAGTCATGGAGCGACCCCCAGTGGGTGTTAAATGCATTAAATTAATTGCAATCATTAATCCTGCTAAACCTCTCAAATGTTAAATGCAACTAATGCATCGTATTAGGATAACTTTGCTGGCTGCTGCATTGTTAAATGCAGCGCTGGCGTTGCATTAAAGCAATATTGCAACCCCCTGGGATGTTAAATGCAATAAAATTAATTGCAATAATCATGCAAAACCACTCAAATGTTAACGGTTCCTCCTGACATCCATCCACCCACCCACCGATCAATCAATCAATCAATCTTTGATTAATTCTTCTTATTATTAATAATATAAATTATTATTACTATAGTATTATTATTGTATTTACTACCCCCGGCACGTAGCGGAACCTCCAGGGCAGGGAGGAGACTATCCGGCATGTGGAAGTGCTTCTGGGAAGTGTGTCTGATGTGTGTGGGTCTGTGTGTGTGGGTGTGTGTGTGGGTGTGTGTGTGGGTCTGTGTTTGGGTCTGTGTTTGGGTCTGTGTTTGAGTCTGTGTTTGGGTTTGTGTTTGGGTCTGTGTTTGGGTTTGTGTTTGGGTCTGTGTTTGGGTTTGTGTTTGGGTTTGTGTTTGGGTTTGTGTTTGGGTCTGTGTTTGGGTTTGTGTTTGAGTCTGTTTGTGTTTGGGTTTGTGTTTGGGTCTGTGTTTGGGTTTGTGTTTGGGTTTGTGCTTGGGTTTGTGTTTGTGTTTGTGTTTGGGTTTGTGCTGTGTTTGGGTTTGTGTTTGGGTTTGTGTTTGGGTCTGTGTTTGGGTTTGTGTTTGTTTTTTGGGTCTCCCCCCCTCTCTCTCTACCCCAGCTCTCTCTCTCTCTCTCTCCCCCAGCTCTATCTCTCCCCCCTCTCTCTCTCCCCAGCAATAAAAAACAGACATCACCCTAATTGTGTGTGTGTGTGTGTGTGTGTGTGTGTGTGTGTGTGTGTGTGTGTGTGTGAGCTGACTGACTTACCCCAGTCTAGTAGACACTCCGACACTCCAGCAGTTGTGACCAAGCTTGCGATGGCCGTCTTTTATCTGCCTGCCTGCCTGCCACCCGCCCGCGCCAACCTGAAGGGCCCAAACACTTGTCTTACACTCAGCCCATAACAGATATTGATTAACCCCATACATACATACATACTTATACGGAACAGGGATAAAGAATAAACAGGTGTCGTGCGTGTGTGTGCGCGCGCGTTATAAACAAGTGCTGTCTGTGAAAAAATCTTTATTGGTGTATGGTTCCTCCTGACATCCACCCACCCACCCACCAATCAATCAATCAATCTTTGATTAATTCTTATTATTAATAATATTAATTATTATTACTATGGTATTATTATTGTATTTACTACCCCCGGCACGTAGCGGAACCTCCAGGGCAGGGAGGAGACTATCCGGCATGTGGAAGTGCTTCTGGGAAGTGTGTCTGATGTGTGTGGGTCTGTGTGTGTCTGTGTGTGTTTCTGTGTGTGTTTGGGTCTGTGTTTGGGTTTGTGTTTGGGTCTGTGTTTGGGTTTGTGTTTGGGTTTGTGTTTGGGTCTGTGTTTGGGTTTGTGTTTGTGTTTGGGTCTGCGTTTGGGTTTGTGTTTGGGTTTGTGTTTGGGTCTGTTGCAATAATCATGCAAAACCTCTCAAATGTTACATGCAATTGATGCATCGCATTAGGATAACTTTGCAGGCTGCTGCAATGTTAAATGCAGTGATGGCCTTGCATTAAAGTCACCTAGCTACCCCCAATGGATGTTATATGCATTAAATTAAGTGCAATAATTTTGCAAAACCTCTCAAATGTTAAATGCAACAAATGCATAGCATTAGGATGACTTTTCAGGCTGCTGCAATGTTAAATGCAGTGATCGCCTTGCATTAAAGAAATATTGCAACACCCTGCGATGTGAAATGCAATAATAATCCTGCAAAACCTCTCAAATGTTAAACGCGACTAATGCATCGTATTAGGATAACTTTGCAGGCTACTGCAATGTTAAATGCAGTGATGGCCTTGCATTAAAGTCATCTAGCGACCCCCAATGGATGTTATATGCATTAAATTAATTGCAATAATTTTGCAAAACCTCTCAAATGTTAAATGCAACAAATGCATTGCATTAGGATGACTTTTCTGGCTGCTGCAATGTTAAATGCAGTGATCGCCTTGCATTAAAGAAATATTGCAACACCCTGCGATGTGAAATGCAATAATAATCCTGCAAAACCTCTCAAATGTTAAATGCGACTAATGCATCGTATTAGGATAACTTTGCAGGCTGCTGCAATGTTAAATGCAGTGATGGCCTTGCATTAAAGTCATGTAGCGACCCCCAGTGGGTGTTAAATGCATTAAATTAATTGCAATCATTAATCCTGCAAAACCTCTCAAATGTTAAATGCAACTAATGCATCGTATTAGGATAACTTTGCTGGCTGCTGCATTGTTAAATGAAGCGCTGGCGTTGCATTAAAGCAATATTGCAACCCCCTGGGATGTTAAATGCAATAAAATTAATTGCAATAATCATGCAAAACCACTCAAATGTTAACGGTTCCTCCTGACATCCATCCACCCACCCACCGATCAATCAATCAATCTTTGATTAATTCTTCTTATTATTAATAATATAAATTATTATTACTATAGTATTATTATTGTATTTACTACCCCCGGCACGTAGCGGAACCTCCAGGGCAGGGAGGAGACTATCCGGCATGTGGAAGTGCTTCTGGGAAGTGTGTCTGATGTGTGTGGGTCTGTGTGTGTCTGTGTGTGTGGGTGTGTGTGGGTGTGTGTGTGGGTCTGTGTTTGGGTCTGTGTTTGGGTCTGTGTTTGAGTCTGTGTTTGGGTTTGTGTTTGGGTCTGTGTTTGGGTGTGTGTTTGGGTTTGTGTTTGGGTTTGTGTTTGGGTTTGTGTTTGGGTTTGTGTTTGGGTTTGTGTTTGTGTTTGGGTTTGTGTTTTGGTTTGTGTTTGGGTTTGTGTTTGGGTCTGTGTTTGGGTTTGTGTTTGAGTCTGTTTGTGTTTGGGTTTGTGTTTGGGTCTGTGTTTGGGTTTGTGTTTGGGTTTGTGTTTGGGTTTGTGTTTGGGTTTGTGTTTGTGTTTGGGTTTGTGTTTGGGTTTGTGTTTGAGGTCTGTGTTTGGGTTTGTGTTTGTTTTTTGGGTCTCCCCCCCTCTCTCTCTACCCCAGCTCTCTCTCTCTCTCTCTCTCCCCAGCTCTATCTCTCCCCTCTCTCTCTCCCCCCCAGCAATAAAAAACAGACGTCACCCTAATTGTGTGTGTGTGTGTGTGTGTGTGTGTGTGTGTGTGTGTGTGTGTGTGTGTGTGTGTGTGTGTGAGCTGACTGACTTACCCCAGTCTAGTAGACACTCCGACACTCCAGCAGTTGTGACCAAGCTTGCGATGGCCGTCTTTTATCTGCCTGCGTGCCTGCCTGCCACCCGCCCGCGCCAACCTGAAGGGCCCAAACACTTGTCTTACACTCAGCCCATAACAGATATTGATTAACCCCATACATATATACATACTTATACGGAACAGGGATAAAGAATAAACAGGTGTCGTGCGTGTGTGTGTGCGCGCGTTATAAACAAGTGCTGTCTGTGAAAGAATCTTTATTGGTGTACGGTTCCTCCTGACATCCACCCACCCACCCACCGATCAATCAATCAATCAATCTTTGATTAATTCTTATTATTAATAATATTAATTATTATTACTATGGTATTATTATTGTATTTACTACCCCCGGCACGTAGCGGAACCTCCAGGGCAGGGAGGAGACTATCCGGCATGTGGAAGTGCTTCTGGGAAGTGTGTCTGATGTGTGTGGGTCTGTGTGTGTCTGTGTGTGTTTCTGTGTGTGTTTGGGTCTGTGTTTGAGTCTGTGTTTGGGTCTGTGTTTGGGTTTGTGTTTGGGTCTGTGTTTGGGTTTGTGTTTGGGTTTGTGTTTGGGTCTGTGTTTGGGTTTGTGTTTGTGTTTGGGTCTGCGTTTGGGTTTGTGTTTGGGTTTGTGTTTGGGTCTGTTGCAATAATCATGCAAAACCTCTCAAATGTTACATGCAATTGATGCATCGCATTAGGATAACTTTGCAGGCTGCTGCAATGTTAAATGCAGTGATGGCCTTGCATTAAATGCACCTAGCTACCCCCAATGGATGTTATATGCATTAAATTAAGTGCAATAATTTTGCAAATCCTCTCAAATGTTAAATGCAACAAATGCATCGCATTAGGATGACTTTTCAGGCTGCTGCAATGTTAAATGCAGTGATCGCCTTGCATTAAAGAAATATTGCAACACCCTGCGATGTGAAATGCAATAATAATCCTGCAAAACCTCTCAAATGTTAAACGCGACTAATGCATCGTATTAGGATAACTTTGCAGGCTACTGCAATGTTAAATGCAGTGATGGCCTTGCATTAAAGTCATCTAGCGACCCCCAATGGATGTTATATGCATTAAATTAATTGCAATAATTTTGCAAAACCTCTCAAATGTTAAATGCAACAAATGCATCGCATTAGGATGACTTTTCTGGCTGCTGCAATGTTAAATGCAGTGATCGCCTTGCATTAAAGAAATATTGCAACACCCTGCGATGTGAAATGCAATAATAATCCTGCAAAACCTCTCAAATGTTAAATGCGACTAATGCATCGTATTAGGATAACTTTGCAGGCTGCTGCAATGTTAAATGCAGTGATGGCCTTGCATTAAAGTCATGGAGCGACCCCCAGTGGGTGTTAAATGCATTAAATTAATTGCAATCATTAATCCTGCTAAACCTCTCAAATGTTAAATGCAACTAATGCATCGTATTAGGATAACTTTGCTGGCTGCTGCATTGTTAAATGCAGCGCTGGCGTTGCATTAAAGCAATATTGCAACCCCCTGGGATGTTAAATGCAATAAAATTAATTGCAATAATCATGCAAAACCACTCAAATGTTAACGGTTCCTCCTGACATCCATCCACCCACCCACCGATCAATCAATCAATCAATCTTTGATTAATTCTTCTTATTATTAATAATATAAATTATTATTACTATAGTATTATTATTGTATTTACTACCCCCGGCACGTAGCGGAACCTCCAGGGCAGGGAGGAGACTATCCGGCATGTGGAAGTGCTTCTGGGAAGTGTGTCTGATGTGTGTGGGTCTGTGTGTGTGGGTGTGTGTGTGTATGTGTGTGTGGGTCTGTGTTTGGGTCTGTGTTTGGGTCTGTGTTTGGGTTTGTGTTTGGGTCTGTGTTTGGGTTTGTGTTTGAGTCTGTTTGTGTTTGGGTTTGTGTTTGGGTCTGTGTTTGGGTTTGTGTTTGGGTTTGTGCTTGGGTTTGTGTTTGTGTTTGTGTTTGGGTTTGTGTTTGTGTTTGGGTTTGTGTTTGGGTTTGTGTTTGGGTCTGTGTTTGGGTTTGTGTTTGTTTTTTGGGTCTCCCCCCCTCTCTCTCTACCCCAGCTCTCTCTCTCTCTCTCTCCCCCAGCTCTATCTCTCCCCCCTCTCTCTCTCCCCAGCAATAAAAAACAGACATCACCCTAATTGTGTGTGTGTGTGTGTGTGTGTGTGTGTGTGTGTGTGTGTGTGTGTGTGTGTGAGCTGACTGACTTACCCCAGTCTAGTAGACACTCCGACACTCCAGCAGTTGTGACCAAGCTTGCGATGGCCGTCTTTTATCTGCCTGCCTGCCTGCCACCCGCCCGCGCCAACCTGAAGGGCCCAAACACTTGTCTTACACTCAGCCCATAACAGATATTGATTAACCCCATACATACATACATACTTATACGGAACAGGGATAAAGAATAAACAGGTGTCGTGCGTGTGTGTGCGCGCGCGTTATAAACAAGTGCTGTCTGTGAAAAAATCTTTATTGGTGTACGGTTCCTCCTGACATCCACCCACCCACCAATCAATCAATCAATCTTTGATTAATTCTTATTATTAATAATATTAATTATTATTACTATGGTATTATTATTGTATTTACTACCCCCGGCACGTAGCGGAACCTCCAGGGCAGGGAGGAGACTATCCGGCATGTGGAAGTGCTTCTGGGAAGTGTGTCTGATGTGTGTGGGTCTGTGTGTGTCTGTGTGTGTTTCTGTGTGTGTTTGGGTCTGTGTTTGGGTCTGTGTTTGTGTCTGTGTTTGGGTTTGTGTTTGGGTCTGTGTTTGGGTTTGTGTTTGGGTTTGTGTTTGGGTCTGTGTTTGGGTTTGTGTTTGTGTTTGGGTCTGCGTTTGGGTTTGTGTTTGGGTTTGTGTTTGGGTCTGTTGCAATAATCATGCAAAACCTCTCAAATGTTACATGCAATTGATGCATCGCATTAGGATAACTTTGCAGGCTGCTGCAATGTTAAATGCAGTGATGGCCTTGCATTAAAGTCACCTAGCTACCCCCAATGGATGTTATATGCATTAAATTAAGTGCAATAATTTTGCAAAACCTCTCAAATGTTAAATGCAACAAATGCATCGCATTAGGATGACTTTTCTGGCTGCTGCAATGTTAAATGCAGTGATCGCCTTGCATTAAAGAAATATTGCAACACCCTGCGATGTGAAATGCAATAATAATCCTGCAAAACCTCTCAAATGTTAAATGCGACTAATGCATCGTATTAGGATAACTTTGCAGGCTGCTGCAATGTTAAATGCAGTGATGGCCTTGCATTAAAGTCATGTAGCGACCCCCAGTGGGTGTTAAATGCATTAAATTAATTGCAATCATTAATCCTGCAAAACCTCTCAAATGTTAAATGCAACTAATGCATCGTATTAGGATAACTTTGCTGGCTGCTGCATTGTTAAATGAAGCGCTGGCGTTGCATTAAAGCAATATTGCAACCCCCTGGGATGTTAAATGCAATAAAATTAATTGCAATAATCATGCAAAACCACTCAAATGTTAACGGTTCCTCCTGACATCCATCCACCCACCCACCGATCAATCAATCAATCAATCTTTGATTAATTCTTCTTATTATTAATAATATAAATTATTATTACTATAGTATTATTATTGTATTTACTACCCCCGGCACGTAGCGGAACCTCCAGGGCAGGGAGGAGACTATCCGGCATGTGGAAGTGCTTCTGGGAAGTGTGTCTGATGTGTGTGGGTCTGTGTGTGTCTGTGTGTGTGGGTGTGTGTGTGGGTGTGTGTGTGGGTCTGTGTTTGGGTCTGTGTTTGGGTCTGTGTTTGAGTCTGTGTTTGGGTTTGTGTTTGGGTCTGTGTTTGGGTCTGTGTTTGGGTTTGTGTTTGGGTTTGTGTTTGGGTTTGTGTTTGGGTTTGTGTTTGGGTTTGTGTTTGTGTTTGGGTTTGTGTTTTGGTTTGTGTTTGGGTTTGTGTTTGGGTCTGTGTTTGGGTTTGTGTTTGAGTCTGTTTGTGTTTGGGTTTGTGTTTGGGTCTGTGTTTGGGTTTGTGTTTGGGTTTGTGTTTGGGTTTGTGTTTGGGTTTGTGTTTGTGTTTGGGTTTGTGTTTGGGTTTGTGTTTGAGGTCTGTGTTTGGGTTTGTGTTTGTTTTTTGGGTCTCCCCCCCTCTCTCTCTACCCCAGCTCTCTCTCTCTCTCTCTCTCCCCAGCTCTATCTCTCCCCTCTCTCTCTCTCCCCCAGCAATAAAAAACAGACGTCACCCTAATTGTGTGTGTGTGTGTGTGTGTGTGTGTGTGTGTGTGTGTGTGTGTGTGTGTGTGTGTGTGTGTGTGTGTGAGCTGACTGACTTACCCCAGTCTAGTAGACACTCCGACACTCCAGCAGTTGTGACCAAGCTTGCGATGGCCGTCTTTTATCTGCCTGCGTGCCTGCCTGCCACCCGCCCGCGCCAACCTGAAGGGCCCAAACACTTGTCTTACACTCAGCCCATAACAGATATTGATTAACCCCATACATATATACATACTTATACGGAACAGGGATAAAGAATAAACAGGTGTCGTGCGTGTGTGTGCGCGCGCGTTATAAACAAGTGCTGTCTGTGAAAGAATCTTTATTGGTGTACGGTTCCTCCTGACATCCACCCACCCACCCACCGATCAATCAATCAATCAATCTTTGATTAATTCTTATTATTAATAATATTAATTATTATTACTATGGTATTATTATTGTATTTACTACCCCCGGCACGTAGCGGAACCTCCAGGGCAGGGAGGAGACTATCCGGCATGTGGAAGTGCTTCTGGGAAGTGTGTCTGATGTGTGTGGGTCTGTGTGTGTCTGTGTGTGTTTCTGTGTGTGTTTGGGTCTGTGTTTGAGTCTGTGTTTGGGTCTGTGTTTGGGTTTGTGTTTGGGTCTGTGTTTGGGTTTGTGTTTGGGTTTGTGTTTGGGTCTGTGTTTGGGTTTGTGTTTGTGTTTGGGTCTGCGTTTGGGTTTGTGTTTGGGTTTGTGTTTGGGTCTGTTGCAATAATCATGCAAAACCTCTCAAATGTTACATGCAATTGATGCATCGCATTAGGATAACTTTGCAGGCTGCTGCAATGTTAAATGCAGTGATGGCCTTGCATTAAATGCACCTAGCTACCCCCAATGGATGTTATATGCATTAAATTAAGTGCAATAATTTTGCAAAACCTCTCAAATGTTAAATGCAACAAATGCATCGCATTAGGATGACTTTTCAGGCTGCTGCAATGTTAAATGCAGTGATCGCCTTGCATTAAAGAAATATTGCAACACCCTGCGATGTGAAATGCAATAATAATCCTGCAAAACCTCTCAAATGTTAAACGCGACTAATGCATCGTATTAGGATAACTTTGCAGGCTACTGCAATGTTAAATGCAGTGATGGCCTTGCATTAAAGTCATCTAGCGACCCCCAATGGATGTTATATGCATTAAATTAATTGCAATAATTTTGCAAAACCTCTCAAATGTTAAATGCAACAAATGCATCGCATTAGGATGACTTTTCTGGCTGCTGCAATGTTAAATGCAGTGATCGCCTTGCATTAAAGAAATATCGCAACACCCTGCGATGTGAAATGCAATAATAATCCTGCAAAACCTCTCAAATGTTAAATGCGACTAATGCATCGTATTAGGATAACTTTGCAGGCTGCTGCAATGTTAAATGCAGTGATGGCCTTGCATTAAAGTCATGGAGCGACCCCCAGTGGGTGTTAAATGCATTAAATTAATTGCAATCATTAATCCTGCTAAACCTCTCAAATGTTAAATGCAACTAATGCATCGTATTAGGATAACTTTGCTGGCTGCTGCATTGTTAAATGCAGCGCTGGCGTTGCATTAAAGCAATATTGCAACCCCCTGGGATGTTAAATGCAATAAAATTAATTGCAATAATCATGCAAAACCACTCAAATGTTAACGGTTCCTCCTGACATCCATCCACCCACCCACCGATCAATCAATCAATCAATCTTTGATTAATTCTTCTTATTATTAATAATATAAATTATTATTACTATAGTATTATTATTGTATTTACTACCCCCGGCACGTAGCGGAACCTCCAGGGCAGGGAGGAGACTATCCGGCATGTGGAAGTGCTTCTGGGAAGTGTGTCTGATGTGTGTGGGTCTGTGTGTGTGGGTGTGTGTGTGGGTGTGTGTGTGGGTCTGTGTTTGGGTCTGTGTTTGGGTCTGTGTTTGGGTCTGTGTTTGGGTTTGTGTTTGGGTCTGTGTTTGGGTTTGTGTTTGGGTCTGTGTTTGGGTTTGTGTTTGGGTTTGTGTTTGGGTTTGTGTTTGGGTCTGTGTTTGGGTTTGTGTTTGAGTCTGTTTGTGTTTGGGTTTGTGTTTGGGTCTGTGTTTGGGTTTGTGTTTGGGTTTGTGCTTGGGTTTGTGTTTGTGTTTGTGTTTGGGTTTGTGTTTGTGTTTGGGTTTGTGTTTGGGTTTGTGTTTGGGTCTGTGTTTGGGTTTGTGTTTGTTTTTTGGGTCTCCCCCCCTCTCTCTCTACCCCAGCTCTCTCTCTCTCTCTCTCCCCCAGCTCTATCTCTCCCCCCTCTCTCTCTCCCCAGCAATAAAAAACAGACATCACCCTAATTGTGTGTGTGTGTGTGTGTGTGTGTGTGTGTGTGTGTGTGTGTGTGTGTGTGTGTGTGTGTGTGTGTGTGTGTGTGAGCTGACTGACTTACCCCAGTCTAGTAGACACTCCGACACTCCAGCAGTTGTGACCAAGCTTGCGATGCCCGTCTTTTATCTGCCTGCCTGCCTGCCACCCGCCCGCGCCAACCTGAAGGGCCCAAACACTTGTCTTACACTCAGCCCATAACAGATATTGATTAACCCCATACATACATACATACTTATACGGAACAGGGATAAAGAATAAACAGGTGTCGTGCGTGTGTGTGCGCGCGCGTTATAAACAAGTGCTGTCTGTGAAAAAATCTTTATTGGTGTACGGTTCCTCCTGACATCCACCCACCCACCAATCAATCAATCAATCTTTGATTAATTCTTATTATTAATAATATTAATTATTATTACTATGGTATTATTATTGTATTTACTACCCCCGGCACGTAGCGGAACCTCCAGGGCAGGGAGGAGACTATCCGGCATGTGGAAGTGCTTCTGGGAAGTGTGTCTGATGTGTGTGGGTCTGTGTGTGTCTGTGTGTGTTTCTGTGTGTGTTTGGGTCTGTGTTTGGGTTTGTGTTTGGGTCTGTGTTTGGGTTTGTGTTTGGGTTTGTGTTTGGGTCTGTGTTTGGGTTTGTGTTTGTGTTTGGGTCTGCGTTTGGGTTTGTGTTTGGGTTTGTGTTTGGGTCTGTTGCAATAATCATGCAAAACCTCTCAAATGTTACATGCAATTGATGCATCGCATTAGGATAACTTTGCAGGCTGCTGCAATGTTAAATGCAGTGATGGCCTTGCATTAAAGTCACCTAGCTACCCCCAATGGATGTTATATGCATTAAATTAAGTGCAATAATTTTGCAAAACCTCTCAAATGTTAAATGCAACAAATGCATCGCATTAGGATGACTTTTCAGGCTGCTGCAATGTTAAATGCAGTGATCGCCTTGCATTAAAGAAATATTGCAACACCCTGCGATGTGAAATGCAATAATAATCCTGCAAAACCTCTCAAATGTTAAACGCGACTAATGCATCGTATTAGGATAACTTTGCAGGCTACTGCAATGTTAAATGCAGTGATGGCCTTGCATTAAAGTCATCTAGCGACCCCCAATGGATGTTATATGCATTAAATTAATTGCAATAATTTTGCAAAACCTCTCAAATGTTAAATGCAACAAATGCATCGCATTAGGATGACTTTTCTGGCTGCTGCAATGTTAAATGCAGTGATCGCCTTGCATTAAAGAAATATTGCAACACCCTGCGATGTGAAATGCAATAATAATCCTGCAAAACCTCTCAAATGTTAAATGCGACTAATGCATCGTATTAGGATAACTTTGCAGGCTGCTGCAATGTTAAATGCAGTGATGGCCTTGCATTAAAGTCATGTAGCGACCCCCAGTGGGTGTTAAATGCATTAAATTAATTGCAATCATTAATCCTGCAAAACCTCTCAAATGTTAAATGCAACTAATGCATCGTATTAGGATAACTTTGCTGGCTGCTGCATTGTTAAATGAAGCGCTGGCGTTGCATTAAAGCAATATTGCAACCCCCTGGGATGTTAAATGCAATAAAATTAATTGCAATAATCATGCAAAACCACTCAAATGTTAACGGTTCCTCCTGACATCCATCCACCCACCCACCGATCAATCAATCAATCAATCTTTGATTAATTCTTCTTATTATTAATAATATAAATTATTATTACTATAGTATTATTATTGTATTTACTACCCCCGGCACGTAGCGGAACCTCCAGGGCAGGGAGGAGACTATCCGGCATGTGGAAGTGCTTCTGGGAAGTGTGTCTGATGTGTGTGGGTCTGTGTGTGTCTGTGTGTGTGGGTGTGTGTGTGGGTGTGTGTGTGGGTCTGTGTTTGGGTCTGTGTTTGGGTCTGTGTTTGAGTCTGTGTTTGGGTTTGTGTTTGGGTCTGTGTTTGGGTCTGTGTTTGGGTTTGTGTTTGGGTTTGTGTTTGGGTTTGTGTTTGGGTTTGTGTTTGGGTTTGTGTTTGTGTTTGGGTTTGTGTTTTGGTTTGTGTTTGGGTTTGTGTTTGGGTCTGTGTTTGGGTTTGTGTTTGAGTCTGTTTGTGTTTGGGTTTGTGTTTGGGTCTGTGTTTGGGTTTGTGTTTGGGTTTGTGTTTGGGTTTGTGTTTGGGTTTGTGTTTGTGTTTGGGTTTGTGTTTGGGTTTGTGTTTGAGGTCTGTGTTTGGGTTTGTGTTTGTTTTTTGGGTCTCCCCCCCTCTCTCTCTACCCCAGCTCTCTCTCTCTCTCTCTCTCCCCAGCTCTATCTCTCCCCTCTCTCTCTCTCCCCAGCAATAAAAAACAGACGTCACCCTAATTGTGTGTGTGTGTGTGTGTGTGTGTGTGTGTGTGTGTGTGTGTGTGTGTGTGTGTGTGAGCTGACTGACTTACCCCAGTCTAGTAGACACTCCGACACTCCAGCAGTTGTGACCAAGCTTGCGATGGCCGTCTTTTATCTGCCTGCGTGCCTGCCTGCCACCCGCCCGCGCCAACCTGAAGGGCCCAAACACTTGTCTTACACTCAGCCCATAACAGATATTGATTAACCCCATACATATATACATACTTATACGGAACAGGGATAAAGAATAAACAGGTGTCGTGCGTGTGTGTGCGCGCGCGTTATAAACAAGTGCTGTCTGTGAAAGAATCTTTATTGGTGTACGGTTCCTCCTGACATCCACCCACCCACCCACCGATCAATCAATCAATCAATCTTTGATTAATTCTTATTATTAATAATATTAATTATTATTACTATGGTATTATTATTGTATTTACTACCCCCGGCACGTAGCGGAACCTCCAGGGCAGGGAGGAGACTATCCGGCATGTGGAAGTACTTCTGGGAAGTGTGTCTGATGTGTGTGGGTCTGTGTGTGTCTGTGTGTGTTTCTGTGTGTTTGGGTCTGTGTTTGGGTTTGTGTTTGGGTCTGTGTTTGGGTTTGTGTTTGGGTTTGTGTTTGGGTTTGTGTTTGGGTCTGTGTTTGGGTTTGTGTTTGGGTCTGTGTTTGGGTTTGTGTTTGGGTTTGTGTTTGGGTCTGTGTTTGGGTTTGTGTTTTGTGTTTGGGTCTGCGTTTGGGTTTGTGTTTGGGTTTGTGTTTGGGTCTGTTGCAATAATCATGCAAAACCTCTCAAATGTTACATGCAATTGATGCATCGCATTAGGATAACTTTGCAGGCTGCTGCAATGTTAAATGCAGTGATGGCCTTGCATTAAAGTCACCTAGCTACCCCCAATGGATGTTATATGCATTAAATTAAGTGCAATAATTTTGCAAAACCTCTCAAATGTTAAATGCAACAAATGCATCGCATTAGGATGACTTTTCAGGCTGCTGCAATGTTAAATGCAGTGATCGCCTTGCATTAAAGAAATATTGCAACACCCTGCGATGTGAAATGCAATAATAATCCTGCAAAACCTCTCAAATGTTAAACGCGACTAATGCATCGTATTAGGATAACTTTGCAGGCTACTGCAATGTTAAATGCAGTGATGGCCTTGCATTAAAGTCATGTAGCGACCCCCAGTGGGTGTTAAATGCATTAAATTAATTGCAATCATTAATCCTGCAAAACCTCTCAAATGTTAAATGCAACTAATGCATCGTATTAGGATAACTTTGCTGGCTGCTGCATTGTTAAATGAAGCGCTGGCGTTGCATTAAAGCAATATTGCAACCCCCTGGGATGTTAAATGCAATAAAATTAATTGCAATAATCATGCAAAACCACTCAAATGTTAACGGTTCCTCCTGACATCCATCCACCCACCCACCGATCAATCAATCAATCAATCTTTGATTAATTCTTCTTATTATTAATAATATAAATTATTATTACTATAGTATTATTATTGTATTTACTACCCCCGGCACGTAACGGAACCTCCAGGGCAGGGAGGAGACTATCCGGCATGTGGAAGTGCTTCTGGGAAGTGTGTCTGATGTGTGTGGGTCTGTGTGTGTCTGTGTGTGTGTGTGTGTGTGTGGGTGTGTGTGTGGGTCTGTGTTTGGGTCTGTGTTTGGGTCTGTGTTTGAGTCTGTGTTTGGGTTTGTGTTTGGGTCTGTGTTTGGGTCTGTGTTTGGGTTTGTGTTTGGGTTTGTGTTTGGGTTTGTGTTTGGGTTTGTGTTTGGGTTTGTGTTTGTGTTTGGGTTTGTGTTTTGGTTTGTGTTTGGGTTTGTGTTTGGGTCTGTGTTTGGGTTTGTGTTTGAGTCTGTTTGTGTTTGGGTTTGTGTTTGGGTCTGTGTTTGGGTTTGTGTTTGGGTTTGTGTTTGGGTTTGTGTTTGGGTTTGTGTTTGTGTTTGGGTTTGTGTTTGGGTTTGTGTTTGAGGTCTGTGTTTGGGTTTGTGTTTGTTTTTTGGGTCTCCCCCCCTCTCTCTCTACCCCAGCTCTCTCTCTCTCTCTCTCTCCCCAGCTCTATCTCTCCCCTCTCTCTCTCTCCCCCAGCAATAAAAAACAGACGTCACCCTAATTGTGTGTGTGTGTGTGTGTGTGTGTGTGTGTGTGTGTGTGTGTGTGTGTGTGTGTGTGAGCTGACTGACTTACCCCAGTCTAGTAGACACTCCGACACTCCAGCAGTTGTGACCAAGCTTGCGATGGCCGTCTTTTATCTGCCTGCGTGCCTGCCTGCCACCCGCCCGCGCCAACCTGAAGGGCCCAAACACTTGTCTTACACTCAGCCCATAACAGATATTGATTAACCCCATACATATATACATACTTATACGGAACAGGGATAAAGAATAAACAGGTGTCGTGCGTGTGTGTGCGCGCGCGTTATAAACAAGTGCTGTCTGTGAAAGAATCTTTATTGGTGTACGGTTCCTCCTGACATCCACCCACCCACCCACCGATCAATCAATCAATCAATCTTTGATTAATTCTTATTATTAATAATATTAATTATTATTACTATGGTATTATTATTGTATTTACTACCCCCGGCACGTAGCGGAACCTCCAGGGCAGGGAGGAGACTATCCGGCATGTGGAAGTGCTTCTGGGAAGTGTGTCTGATGTGTGTGGGTCTGTGTGTGTCTGTGTGTGTTTCTGTGTGTGTTTGGGTCTGTGTTTGAGTCTGTGTTTGGGTCTGTGTTTGGGTTTGTGTTTGGGTCTGTGTTTGGGTTTGTGTTTGGGTTTGTGTTTGGGTCTGTGTTTGGGTTTGTGTTTGTGTTTGGGTCTGCGTTTGGGTTTGTGTTTGGGTTTGTGTTTGGGTCTGTTGCAATAATCATGCAAAACCTCTCAAATGTTACATGCAATTGATGCATCGCATTAGGATAACTTTGCAGGCTGCTGCAATGTTAAATGCAGTGATGGCCTTGCATTAAATGCACCTAGCTACCCCCAATGGATGTTATATGCATTAAATTAAGTGCAATAATTTTGCAAATCCTCTCAAATGTTAAATGCAACAAATGCATCGCATTAGGATGACTTTTCAGGCTGCTGCAATGTTAAATGCAGTGATCGCCTTGCATTAAAGAAATATTGCAACACCCTGCGATGTGAAATGCAATAATAATCCTGCAAAACCTCTCAAATGTTAAACGCGACTAATGCATCGTATTAGGATAACTTTGCAGGCTACTGCAATGTTAAATGCAGTGATGGCCTTGCATTAAAGTCATCTAGCGACCCCCAATGGATGTTATATGCATTAAATTAATTGCAATAATTTTGCAAAACCTCTCAAATGTTAAATGCAACAAATGCATCGCATTAGGATGACTTTTCTGGCTGCTGCAATGTTAAATGCAGTGATCGCCTTGCATTAAAGAAATATCGCAACACCCTGCGATGTGAAATGCAATAATAATCCTGCAAAACCTCTCAAATGTTAAATGCGACTAATGCATCGTATTAGGATAACTTTGCAGGCTGCTGCAATGTTAAATGCAGTGATGGCCTTGCATTAAAGTCATGGAGCGACCCCCAGTGGGTGTTAAATGCATTAAATTAATTGCAATCATTAATCCTGCTAAACCTCTCAAATGTTAAATGCAACTAATGCATCGTATTAGGATAACTTTGCTGGCTGCTGCATTGTTAAATGCAGCGCTGGCGTTGCATTAAAGCAATATTGCAACCCCCTGGGATGTTAAATGCAATAAAATTAATTGCAATAATCATGCAAAACCACTCAAATGTTAACGGTTCCTCCTGACATCCATCCACCCACCCACCAATCAATCAATCAATCTTTGATTAATTCTTCTTATTATTAATAATATAAATTATTATTACTATAGTATTATTATTGTATTTACTACCCCCGGCACGTAGCGGAACCTCCAGGGCAGGGAGGAGACTATCCGGCATGTGGAAGTGCTTCTGGGAAGTGTGTCTGATGTGTGTGGGTCTGTGTGTGTGGGTGTGTGTGTGTATGTGTGTGTGGGTCTGTGTTTGGGTCTGTGTTTGGGTCTGTGTTTGAGTCTGTGTTTGGGTTTGTGTTTGGGTCTGTGTTTGGGTTTGTGTTTGGGTCTGTGTTTGGGTTTGTGTTTGGGTTTGTGTTTGGGTTTGTGTTTGGGTCTGTGTTTGGGTTTGTGTTTGAGTCTGTTTGTGTTTGGGTTTGTGTTTGGGTCTGTGTTTGGGTTTGTGTTTGGGTTTGTGCTTGGGTTTGTGTTTGTGTTTGTGTTTGGGTTTGTGTTTGTGTTTGGGTTTGTGTTTGGGTTTGTGTTTGGGTCTGTGTTTGGGTTTGTGTTTGTTTTTTGGGTCTCCCCCCCTCTCTCTCTACCCCAGCTCTCTCTCTCTCTCTCTCCCCCAGCTCTATCTCTCCCCCCTCTCTCTCTCCCCAGCAATAAAAAACAGACATCACCCTAATTGTGTGTGTGTGTGTGTGTGTGTGTGTGTGTGTGTGTGTGTGTGTGTGTGTGTGTGTGTGTGTGTGTGAGCTGACTGACTTACCCCAGTCTAGTAGACACTCCGACACTCCAGCAGTTGTGACCAAGCTTGCGATGCCCGTCTTTTATCTGCCTGCCTGCCTGCCACCCGCCCGCGCCAACCTGAAGGGCCCAAACACTTGTCTTACACTCAGCCCATAACAGATATTGATTAACCCCATACATACATACATACTTATACGGAACAGGGATAAAGAATAAACAGGTGTCGTGCGTGTGTGTGCGCGCGCGTTATAAACAAGTGCTGTCTGTGAAAAAATCTTTATTGGTGTACGGTTCCTCCTGACATCCACCCACCCACCAATCAATCAATCAATCTTTGATTAATTCTTATTATTAATAATATTAATTATTATTACTATGGTATTATTATTGTATTTACTACCCCCGGCACGTAGCGGAACCTCCAGGGCAGGGAGGAGACTATCCGGCATGTGGAAGTGCTTCTGGGAAGTGTGTCTGATGTGTGTGGGTCTGTGTGTGTCTGTGTGTGTTTCTGTGTGTGTTTGGGTCTGTGTTTGGGTTTGTGTTTGGGTCTGTGTTTGGGTTTGTGTTTGGGTTTGTGTTTGGGTCTGTGTTTGGGTTTGTGTTTGTGTTTGGGTCTGCGTTTGGGTTTGTGTTTGGGTTTGTGTTTGGGTCTGTTGCAATAATCATGCAAAACCTCTCAAATGTTACATGCAATTGATGCATCGCATTAGGATAACTTTGCAGGCTGCTGCAATGTTAAATGCAGTGATGGCCTTGCATTAAAGTCACCTAGCTACCCCCAATGGATGTTATATGCATTAAATTAAGTGCAATAATTTTGCAAAACCTCTCAAATGTTAAATGCAACAAATGCATCGCATTAGGATGACTTTTCAGGCTGCTGCAATGTTAAATGCAGTGATCGCCTTGCATTAAAGAAATATTGCAACACCCTGCGATGTGAAATGCAATAATAATCCTGCAAAACCTCTCAAATGTTAAACGCGACTAATGCATCGTATTAGGATAACTTTGCAGGCTACTGCAATGTTAAATGCAGTGATGGCCTTGCATTAAAGTCATCTAGCGACCCCCAATGGATGTTATATGCATTAAATTAATTGCAATAATTTTGCAAAACCTCTCAAATGTTAAATGCAACAAATGCATCGCATTAGGATGACTTTTCTGGCTGCTGCAATGTTAAATGCAGTGATCGCCTTGCATTAAAGAAATATTGCAACACCCTGCGATGTGAAATGCAATAATAATCCTGCAAAACCTCTCAAATGTTAAATGCGACTAATGCATCGTATTAGGATAACTTTGCAGGCTGCTGCAATGTTAAATGCAGTGATGGCCTTGCATTAAAGTCATGTAGCGACCCCCAGTGGGTGTTAAATGCATTAAATTAATTGCAATCATTAATCCTGCAAAACCTCTCAAATGTTAAATGCAACTAATGCATCGTATTAGGATAACTTTGCTGGCTGCTGCATTGTTAAATGAAGCGCTGGCGTTGCATTAAAGCAATATTGCAACCCCCTGGGATGTTAAATGCAATAAAATTAATTGCAATAATCATGCAAAACCACTCAAATGTTAACGGTTCCTCCTGACATCCATCCACCCACCCACCGATCAATCAATCAATCAATCTTTGATTAATTCTTCTTATTATTAATAATATAAATTATTATTACTATAGTATTATTATTGTATTTACTACCCCCGGCACGTAGCGGAACCTCCAGGGCAGGGAGGAGACTATCCGGCATGTGGAAGTGCTTCTGGGAAGTGTGTCTGATGTGTGTGGGTCTGTGTGTGTCTGTGTGTGTGGGTGTGTGTGTGGGTGTGTGTGTGGGTCTGTGTTTGGGTCTGTGTTTGAGTCTGTGTTTGGGTTTGTGTTTGGGTCTGTGTTTGGGTCTGTGTTTGGGTTTGTGTTTGGGTTTGTGTTTGGGTTTGTGTTTGGGTTTGTGTTTGTGTTTGGGTTTGTGTTTTGGTTTGTGTTTGGGTTTGTGTTTGGGTCTGTGTTTGGGTTTGTGTTTGAGTCTGTTTGTGTTTGGGTTTGTGTTTGGGTCTGTGTTTGGGTTTGTGTTTGGGTTTGTGTTTGGGTTTGTGTTTGGGTTTGTGTTTGTGTTTGGGTTTGTGTTTGGGTTTGTGTTTGAGGTCTGTGTTTGGGTTTGTGTTTGTTTTTTGGGTCTCCCCCCCTCTCTCTCTACCCCAGCTCTCTCTCTCTCTCTCTCTCCCCAGCTCTATCTCTCCCCTCTCTCTCTCTCCCCCAGCAATAAAAAACAGACGTCACCCTAATTGTGTGTGTGTGTGTGTGTGTGTGTGTGTGTGTGTGTGTGTGTGTGTGTGTGTGTGTGAGCTGACTGACTTACCCCAGTCTAGTAGACACTCCGACACTCCAGCAGTTGTGACCAAGCTTGCGATGGCCGTCTTTTATCTGCCTGCGTGCCTGCCTGCCACCCGCCCGCGCCAACCTGAAGGGCCCAAACACTTGTCTTACACTCAGCCCATAACAGATATTGATTAACCCCGTACATACATACATACTTATACGGAACAGGGATAAAGAATAAACAGGTGTCGTGCGTGTGTGTGCGCGCGCGTTATAAACAAGTGCTGTCTGTGAAAGAATCTTTATTGGTGTACGGTTCCTCCTGACATCCACCCACCCACCCACCGATCAATCAATCAATCAATCTTTGATTAATTCTTATTATTAATAATATTAATTATTATTACTATGGTATTATTATTGTATTTACTACCCCCGGCACGTAGCGGAACCTCCAGGGCAGGGAGGAGACTATCCGGCATGTGGAAGTACTTCTGGGAAGTGTGTCTGATGTGTGTGGGTCTGTGTGTGTCTGTGTGTGTTTCTGTGTGTGTTTGGGTCTGTGTTTGGGTTTGTGTTTGGGTCTGTGTTTGGGTTTGTGTTTGGGTTTGTGTTTGGGTCTGTGTTTGGGTTTGTGTTTGTGTTTGGGTCTGCGTTTGGGTTTGTGTTTGGGTTTGTGTTTGGGTCTGTTGCAATAATCATGCAAAACCTCTCAAATGTTACATGCAATTGATGCATCGCATTAGGATAACTTTGCAGGCTGCTGCAATGTTAAATGCAGTGATGGCCTTGCATTAAAGTCACCTAGCTACCCCCAATGGATGTTATATGCATTAAATTAAGTGCAATAATTTTGCAAAACCTCTCAAATGTTAAATGCAACAAATGCATCGCATTAGGATGACTTTTCAGGCTGCTGCAATGTTAAATGCAGTGATCGCCTTGCATTAAAGAAATATTGCAACACCCTGCGATGTGAAATGCAATAATAATCCTGCAAAACCTCTCAAATGTTAAACGCGACTAATGCATCGTATTAGGATAACTTTGCAGGCTACTGCAATGTTAAATGCAGTGATGGCCTTGCATTAAAGTCATGTAGCGACCCCCAGTGGGTGTTAAATGCATTAAATTAATTGCAATCATTAATCCTGCAAAACCTCTCAAATGTTAAATGCAACTAATGCATCGTATTAGGATAACTTTGCTGGCTGCTGCATTGTTAAATGAAGCGCTGGCGTTGCATTAAAGCAATATTGCAACCCCCTGGGATGTTAAATGCAATAAAATTAATTGCAATAATCATGCAAAACCACTCAAATGTTAACGGTTCCTCCTGACATCCATCCACCCACCCACCGATCAATCAATCAATCAATCTTTGATTAATTCTTCTTATTATTAATAATATAAATTATTATTACTATAGTATTATTATTGTATTTACTACCCCCGGCACGTAACGGAACCTCCAGGGCAGGGAGGAGACTATCCGGCATGTGGAAGTGCTTCTGGGAAGTGTGTCTGATGTGTGTGGGTCTGTGTGTGTCTGTGTGTGTGTGTGTGTGTGTGGGTGTGTGTGTGGGTCTGTGTTTGGGTCTGTGTTTGGGTGTGTTTGAGTCTGTGTTTGGGTTTGTGTTTGGGTCTGTGTTTGGGTCTGTGTTTGGGTTTGTGTTTGGGTTTGTGTTTGGGTTTGTGTTTGGGTTTGTGTTTGGGTTTGTGTTTGTGTTTGGGTTTGTGTTTTGGTTTGTGTTTGGGTTTGTGTTTGGGTCTGTGTTTGGGTTTGTGTTTGAGTCTGTTTGTGTTTGGGTTTGTGTTTGGGTCTGTGTTTGGGTTTGTGTTTGGGTCTGTGTTTGGGTTTGTGTTTGAGTCTGTTTGTGTTTGGGTTTGTGTTTGGGTCTGTGTTTGGGTTTGTGTTTGGGTTTGTGTTTGGGTTTGTGTTTGGGTTTGTGTTTGTGTTTGGGTTTGTGTTTGGGTTTGTGTTTGAGGTCTGTGTTTGGGTTTGTGTTTGTTTTTTGGGTCTCCCCCCCTCTCTCTCTACCCCAGCTCTCTCTCTCTCTCTCTCTCCCCAGCTCTATCTCTCCCCTCTCTCTCTCTCCCCCAGCAATAAAAAACAGACGTCACCCTAATTGTGTGTGTGTGTGTGTGTGTGTGTGTGTGTGTGTGTGTGTGTGTGTGTGTGTGTGTGAGCTGACTGACTTACCCCAGTCTAGTAGACACTCCGACACTCCAGCAGTTGTGACCAAGCTTGCGATGGCCGTCTTTTATCTGCCTGCGTGCCTGCCTGCCACCCGCCCGCGCCAACCTGAAGGGCCCAAACACTTGTCTTACACTCAGCCCATAACAGATATTGATTAACCCCATACATATATACATACTTATACGGAACAGGGATAAAGAATAAACAGGTGTCGTGCGTGTGTGTGCGCGCGCGTTATAAACAAGTGCTGTCTGTGAAAGAATCTTTATTGGTGTACGGTTCCTCCTGACATCCACCCACCCACCCACCGATCAATCAATCAATCAATCTTTGATTAATTCTTATTATTAATAATATTAATTATTATTACTATGGTATTATTATTGTATTTACTACCCCCGGCACGTAGCGGAACCTCCAGGGCAGGGAGGAGACTATCCGGCATGTGGAAGTGCTTCTGGGAAGTGTGTCTGATGTGTGTGGGTCTGTGTGTGTCTGTGTGTGTTTCTGTGTGTGTTTGGGTCTGTGTTTGAGTCTGTGTTTGGGTCTGTGTTTGGGTCTGTGTTTGGGTTTGTGTTTGGGTTTGTGTTTGGGTTTGTGTTTGGGTCTGCGTTTGGGTTTGTGTTTGGGTTTGTGTTTGGGTCTGTTGCAATAATCATGCAAAACCTCTCAAATGTTACATGCAATTGATGCATCGCATTAGGATAACTTTGCAGGCTGCTGCAATGTTAAATGCAGTGATGGCCTTGCATTAAAGTCACCTAGCTACCCCCAATGGATGTTATATGCTTTAAATTAAGTGCAATAATTTTGCAAAACCTCTCAAATGTTAAATGCAACAAATGCATCGCATTAGGATGACTTTTCAGGCTGCTGCAATGTTAAATGCAGTGATCGCCTTGCATTAAAGAAATATTGCAACACCCTGCGATGTGAAATGCAATAATAATCCTGCAAAACCTCTCAAATGTTAAACGCGACTAATGCATCGTATTAGGATAACTTTGCAGGCTACTGCAATGTTAAATGCAGTGATGGCCTTGCATTAAAGTCATCGAGCGACCCCCAATGGATGTTATATGCATTAAATTAATTGCAATAATTTTGCAAAACCTCTCAAATGTTAAATGCAACAAATGCATCGCATTAGGATGACTTTTCTGGCTGCTGCAATGTTAAATGCAGTGATCGCCTTGCATTAAAGAAATATTGCAACACCCTGCGATGTGAAATGCAATAATAATCCTGCAAAACCTCTCAAATGTTAAATGCGACTAATGCATGGTATTAGGATAACTTTGCAGGCTGCTGCAATGTTAAATGCAGTGATGGCATTGCATTAAAGTCATCTAGCGACCCCCAGTGGGTGTTAAATGCATTAAATTAATTGCAATCATTAATCCTGCAAAACCTCTCAAATGTTAAATGCAACTTATGCATCGTATTAGGATAACTTTGCTGGCTGCTGCATTGTTAAATGTAGCGCTGGCGTTGCATTAAAGCAATATTGCAACCCCTGGGATGTTAAATGCAATAAAATTAATTGCAATAATCATGCAAAACCACTCAAATGTTAACGGTTCCTCCTGACATCCATCCACCCACCCACCGATCAATCAATCAATCAATCTTTGATTAATTCTTATTATTATTAATAATATAAATTATTATTACTATAGTATTATTATTGTATTTACTACCCCCGGCACGTAGCGGAACCTCCAGGGCAGGGAGGAGACTATCCGGCATGTGGAAGTGCTTCTGGGAAGTGTGTCTGATGTGTGTGGGTCTGTGTGTCTGTGTGTGTCTGAGTGTGTGGGTGTGTGTGTGGGTGTGTGTGTGGGTCCGTGTTTGGGTCGGTGTTTGGGTCTGTGTTTGAGTCTGTGTTTGGGTTTGTGTTTAGGTCTGTGTTTGGGTCTGTGTTTGGGTTTGTGTTTGGGTTTGTGTTTGGGTTTGTGTTTGGGTTTGTGTTTGTGTTTGGTTTGTGTTTGGGTTTGTGTTTGGGTTTGTGTTTGGGTCTGTGTTTGGGTTTGTGTTTGAGTCTGTGTTTGTGTTTGGGTTTGTGTTTGGGTTTGTGTTTGAGTCTGTGTTTGTGTTTGGGTTTGTGTTTGGGTCTGTGTTTGGGTTTGTGTTTGTGTTTGGGTTTGTGTTTGTGTTTGAGTCTGTGTTTGTGTTTGTGTTTGGGTCTGTGTTTGGGTCTGTGTTTGGGTCTGTTTGTGTTTGGGTCTGTGTTTAGGTCTGTGTTTGTGTTTGGGTTTGTGTTTGTGTTTGTGTTTGGGTTTGTGTTTGGGTTTGTGTTTGGGTTTGTGTTTGGGTTTGTGTTTGTGTTTGTGTTTGTGTTTGGGTTTGTGTTTGGGTCTGTGTTTGGGTTTGTGTTTGTTTTTTGGGTCTCCCCCCCCCCCTCTCTCTCTACCCCAGCTCTCTCTCTCTCTCTCTCTCTCTCCCCCAGCTCTATCTCTCCCCCCTCTCTCTCTCCCCCAGCAATAAAAAACAGACATCACCCTAATTGTGTGTGTGTGTGTGTGTGTGTGTGTGTGTGTGTGTGTGTGAGCTGACTGACTTACCCCAGTCTAGTAGACACTCCGACACTCCAGCAGTTGTGACCAAGCTTGCGATGGCCGTCTTTTATCTGCCTGCCTGCCTGCCTGCCACCCGCCCGCGCCAACCTGAAGGGCCCAAACACTTGTCTTACACTCAGCCCATAACAGATATTGATTAACCCCATACATACATACATACTTATACGGAACAGGGATAAAGAATAAACAGGTGTCGTGCGTGTGTGTGCGCGCGCGTTATAAACAAGTGCTGTCTGTGAAAAAATCTTTATTGGTGTACGGTTCCTCCTGACATCCACCCACCCACCCACCGATCAATCAATCAATCAATCTTTGATTAATTCTTATTATTAATAATATTAATTATTATTACTATGGTATTATTATTGTATTTACTACCCCCGGCACGTAGCGGAACCTCCAGGGCAGGGAGGAGACTATCCGGCATGTGGAAGTGCTTCTGGGAAGTGTGTCTGATGTGTGTGGGTCTGTGTGTGTCAGTGTGTGTTTCTGTGTGTGTTTGGGTCTGTGTTTGAGTCTGTGTTTGGGTCTGTGTTTGGGTCTGTGTTTGGGTTTGTGTTTGGGTCTGTGTTTGGGTTTGTGTTTGGGTTTGTGTTTGGGTCTGTGTTTGGGTTTGTGTTTTGTGTTTGGGTCTGCGTTTGGGTTTGTGTTTGGGTTTGTGTTTGGGTCTGTTGCAATAATCATGCAAAACCTCTCAAATGTTACATGCAATTGATGCATCGCATTAGGATAACTTTGCAGGCTGCTGCAATGTTAAATGCAGTGATGGCCTTGCATTAAAGTCACCTAGCTACCCCCAATGGATGTTATATGCATTAAATTAAGTGCAATGATTTTGCAAAACCTCTCAAATGTTAAATGCAACAAATGCATCGCATTAGGATGACTTTTCAGGCTGCTGCAATGTTAAATGCAGTGATCGCCTTGCATTAAAGAAATATTGCAACACCCTGCGATGTGAAATGCAATAATAATCCTGCAAAACCTCTCAAATGTTAAACGCGACTAATGCATCGTATTAGGATAACTTTGCAGGCTACTGCAATGTTAAATGCAGTGATGGCCTTGCATTAAATTCATCTAGCGACCCCCAATGGATGTTATATGCATTAAATTAATTGCAATAATTTTGCAAAACCTCCCAAATGTTAAATGCAACAAATGCATCGCATTAGGATGACTTTTCTGGTTGCTGCAATGTTAAATGCAGTGATCGCCTTGCATTAAAGAAATATTGCAACACCCTGCGATGTGAAATGCAATAATAATCCTGCAAAACCTCTCAAATGTTAAATGCGACTAATGCATCGTATTAGGATAACTTTGCAGGCTGCTGCAATGTTAAATGCAGTGATGGCCTTGCATTAAAGTCATCTAGCGACCCCCAGTGGGTGTTAAATGCATTAAATTAATTGCAATCATTAATCCTGCAAAACCTCTCAAATGTTAAATGCAATTAATGCAACGCATTAGAACAACTTTGCAGGCTCCTGCAATGTTAAATGCAGCGCAGGCCTTGCATTAAAGCAAAATTGCAGCTGTTCTGGGGTATTAAACGCATTAAAATCATTGTAATAATCATTCAAAATCTCTCAAATGTTCAATGCGACTAATGCATCGTATTATGATAACATTGCAGACTGCTGCAAAGTTAAATGCAGTGATGGCCTTGCATTAAAGAAATATTGCAGCCTCCTGGCATGTTTAATGCAATAAAATTAATTGCAATAATCATGCAAAACCACTCAAATGTTAAATGCAACTGATGCAACGCATTAAAATAACTTTGCAGGCCACTGCAATGTTAAATGCAGCGCTGGCGTTGCATTAAAGCAATATTGCAACCACCCTGGGCTGTTAAAT
>NW_027602505.1:0-34334 GCF_053455715.1 Rhinoraja longicauda
GCAATATTGCAGCCTCCTGGGATGTTATATGCAATAAAATTAATTGCAATAGTCCTGCAAAATCTCTCAAATGTTAAATGCAACTAATGCATCACATTAGGATAACTTTGCAGGCTGCTGCAATGTTAAATGCAGTGATGGCGTTGCATTAAAGCAATATTGCAATACCCCGGGATGTTTAATGCAATAAAATCAATTGCAATAATTTTGAAAAACCTCTCAAATGTTAAATGCAACAAATGCATCGCATTAGAATAACTTTGCAGGCAGCTGCAATGTTAAATGCAGTGATGGCCTTGCGTTAAAGCTATCTAGCAGCTGTTCTGGAATATTAACTGCATTAAATTCATTGCAAAAATCCTGCAAAAACCTCTCAAATGTTAAATGCGACTAATGCATCGTATTAGAATAATGTTAAATGCAGCGATTGCGTTGCATTAAAGCAATATTGCAACACCCTAGGATGTTTAATGCAATAAAATTAATTGCAATAATTTTGCAAAACGACTCAAATATTAACTGCGACTAATGCATCGCTTTGAAATAACTTTTCAGGCTGCTGTAATGTTAAATGCAGCGATGGCGTTGCATTAAAGTCATCTAGCGACCCCCAATGGATGTCAATTGCATTACATTAATTGCAATAATCTTGCAAAACGTCTTAAATGTTAAATGCAACCAACATATCGTATTAGAATAACTTTGCAGGCTACTGCAATGTTAAATGCAGCGCTGGCGTTGCATTAAAGCAAAATTGCAGCTATTCTGGGATTCCTGCTGGAACGACCGCAGGCAGTGAGAATGGGCCCGCACCTGTCCTCCACTATCACCCTGAGTACCGGCACACCACAGGGCTGTGTTCTGAGCTCCATGCTCTACTCCCTCTTCACACACGACTGTGTTCTTGCATTCGACACCAACACCATTGTCAAGTTTGCAGACGACACAACGGTGATCGGGCTTATCACCAACGGGGATGAAACAAACTATAGAGCGGAGGTGCAGAACCTGGCGGACTGGTGCTCGGATAACAACCTGTCCCTAAATACCACCAAGACCAAGGAGCTGATCATCAACTTCCGCAGGTCACATAACGGAGAATATGCCCCGATCTCTATCAACGGGGATAGCGTGGAGAGAGTATCCAGCTTCAAGTTTCTGGGCACTCACATTTCAGAGGACCTAACATGGTCCAATGACACTGCTGCGCTGGTCAAGAAGGCACAACAAAGACTGTTCTACTTAAGAACACTGAAAAAGGTCTGGTCTACCCCAACAGCTGCTGACGACCTTCTACCGCTGCACCATAGAGAGCATCCTAACACATGGCATCCCTGTGTGGTACCTCAGCTGCACGGAGGCAGAGAGGAAAGCTCTACAGCGGGTAGTCCATAGAGCTCAGAGGGCCATCGGAACACAGCTACCAGACTTGGAGGGCATCTACATCACACGATGCCTCAGAAAAGCCACCAGCATCCACAAAGACTCTTCACACCCCTGCAACAGTCTGTTCGAACTCCTTCCATCGGGCAGACGATACAAGGCCTTCTACGCCTGCACCTCCAGACTCAGGAACAGCTTCATCCCCAGGGCCATAGCTGCTATGAACCGGTCCTGCTGAGCCGGATGGCCACAACGCATAGATCAAACTGTTAGAATTGTTTTGTTTCGTTGGGTTGCTGTTGTCTAAATTACTTAAATTATTGCATCGTATGGGAGGCGCATTCCCAATCTCGTTGTACCCCTGGGTGCAATGACAATAAAGATATATTGTATTGTATTGTATCGTATTAAATGCATTAAAATCATAGCAATAATTTTGCAAAACGACTCAAATATTAAATGCAACTAAGGCATCGCATTAGAATTACTTTGCAGGCCACTGTAATGTTAAATGCAGCGCTGACATTGCACTAAAGCAATATTGCAACACCCTGGGATGTTTAATACCATAAAATTAATTGCAATAATCCTGCAAAACCTCTCAAATGTTAAATGCAACTAATGCATCGTATTAGGATAACTTTGCACACTCTTGCAATGTTAAATGCAGCGCTGTCGTTGCATTAAAGAAATATTTCAACCCCCTGGGATGTTTAATGCAATAAAATTAATTGTAATAATCCTGCAAAAACCTCTCAAATGTTAAATGCAACGAATGCATCGCATTAGGATAACTTTGCAGGTTTCTGTAATGTTAAATGCAGCGATCGCCTTGCATTAAAGCAATATTGCAACCCCCTGGGATGTTTAATGCAATAACATCCATTGCAATAATTTTGCAAAACGACTCAAATGTTAAATGCAACTAATGCATCGTATTAGGAAAACTTTGCAGGCCGCTGCAATGTTAAATGCAGCGTTCGCGTTGCATTAAAGCAATATTGCAGCCACCCTGGGCTGTTAAATGCATTAAAATCGTTGCATTTACAATAACCTTAGCAAAGCGAGACGAAGGGTGCGATCACTTAGCTCCCATTGGCCGCAGCGCGTGTCCATCAAGGCGCCGGAAGTCCCGCCCGCGGCCAGGTGAATGGCTGGCGGGCGGGAGGGCGTGACGGGAATCGGAGGGGCGGGGCTTGGACTGGAGAGCGGGCGGCGGCGATTGGTCCGGGCGGCCGTCGGTCAAGGGTGGGCGGGCGACGCTGATTGGACTCGGCGGACCTCGGTCAGAGGGATGAGAAGGAACCCGCCCCCTTCTCTCTCCGGTCCGCGTTTGGAGACAACAGAGGGAGGGAGAAAGGGAGGGAGGGAGAGAGAGAGGGAGATGGAGGAGTGTGATCTGGGTGAGTGGGGGAGGGGGTGGGGGAGGGGGAGGGAGGGAAGGAGACAGGATTTGAGGGAGAAATTGGGAATTGAGTGAAAAAGAGAGAATGTGAAAATTGAGAAATGGAGAGAAAGAGGGAGGGAAGGAGGAAGGGAGGGAGGGAGAGAGCGGGGGAGGGGATGAGGGGAGGGAGGGAGGGAGGGAGGGAAGGAGACAGGATTTGGGGGAGAAATGGGGAATTGAGTGAAAAAGAGAATGTGAAAATTGAGAAATGGAGAGAAAGAGGGAGGGAGGGAGGGAGGGAGGGAGAGAGAGAGAGGGAGGGAGGGAGGGGATGAGGGGAGGTGGGGGGAGGGAGGGAGAGGGAGGGAGGGAAGGAAACAGGATTTGAGGGAGAAATGGGGAATTGAGTCAAAAGAGAGAATGAAAATTGAGAAATGGAGAGAAAGAGGGAGGGAGGGAGGGAATGAGAGAGGGAGGGAGGGGGGAAGGTGGGGGGAGGGAGGGAGAGATGGAGGGAGGGAGGGAGGGTAGGTGGGGGATGGAAGGAGAAATGGAGGGAGGGAAGGAGACAGGATTTGAGGGAGAAATGGGGAATTGAGTGAAAAAGAGAAAATGTGAAAATTGAGAAATGGAGAGAAGGAGGGAGGGAGGGAGGCAGAGAGAGAGGAGAGAGGGAGGGAAGGTGGGGGAGGGAGGGAGAATGGGAGGGAGGGAAGGAAAGAGGATTTGAGGGAGAAATGGGGAATTGAGAGAAAAGAGAGAATGTGAACATTGAGAAATGGAGAGAAAGAGGGATCATCCGCCCGGGACTGACAGCTGGAAGATGCGGCGGTGAATGTGAGGAGCCGGAGCCCGGAGCGGAGAGACTGCGGCCGCCCTCTGGGATGCGCTCAGGGCGCGGGTTTATTAATGAGCCGCAGCGCTGAGGTGAGCGGATATTTCACCGCGATCTTCACCTGCTCCCTGAACTTGGACTGGGTCACCGCGTAAATAAATGTGTTGGTGCAGCAGCTGAGATTCCTCAGCAAAAACCCGAGGTGGTTCAAGATCCATTGAGAATCATTCCCATCATTTCCAATCCCTGTGATCTGATAATAGACGAAGTTTACAACGTTGGTCAGCCACAGGAGGATGAAGCTGCCGGAGATGGTGAAGAGTAAAACCACAGACCTCCTCCTGCTCTCCATCTCCGGGTCACTGCGCTTGTCCCCCTTGGTCTGACCCCTCAGCCCCTGACGGACCCGACTGGCCACTAATATGTGCCGGACTGTCAGAGCGTTGAGCAGCAGGATCACAGCGAAAGGGAGGAGCGGAGTTAAAACCGTGTCGAACCAGTCAAATGCCACCCACCCGGGGTCAGTGTAAGCACTGTCCACCATGACACAGTCCCACGGGACATTATCGATGGTTCTCCAGGGTTCCAGTGTGAAGTAGCGGGGAACGTTTTTCAGACAGAGCAGAACGCCGGCTGTTGCGAGAACCGCAGCCGCAGTTTTCCCGGTGCAATGTTTAGTTTTCAGCTTCTGGCAACAAATGGCGACAAAGCGATCAAAGGTGAAAGTGACGGTGAACCAGACAGAACAGTCTGTAACTGCAAACTTCAGCACTTCGTTAACACTGCACACAGGGGTGATGGTCAGGAAACTCCAAAAAAAGTAATGGTATCGGATCCGAAACAAAATGACCTCGGTGATCAGGGTGAGTAGATCGGCCGCTGCCATGGCCACCAGGTAGCGAGTGGTGCAGGTGGAGAGGCCGCACTTTCCCCGGGACAGGATCACAATCGCCACTAAATTCACTGCGGAAAGAGAAGGGGACGGACACTGGGCATTACTGAACACGGTCTCCGGGGCTGAACACCGGCTCCACTTTCAGCTGGAGATCAGGAGTGTTGGAGTCGGTGCGCGGCTGCAGGTTTAACAATGTCAGACCCGGCTCCGACTGTGCCCGACCTGCCTGCTTCAGGGGAGAGGAGATAAGGCGACGGGCGGGGTAAAAGGCGGGGAGGGAACGAGCAGCCGCCCGCTACAATGGGCGGAATGGTCCTGTCTACAGTTAACCCCGCTCACAGTCTCTGATGGGGCCGGTTTCACAGACTTAACCGTGACCGGCCGCGTTTAACCAGGGCTCTGGGAACTCGGCATCTGATGGGGACGAGGAGGGTTCCAGAGGGAAGGCAGAGACAACTTAGGGTCCGGCAGCAGAGTGGCTCTGTTAATGGATTCATTCCACAGTGAGTTCAGTTCTGTAACAACACACGCCGGTAGATCCGCGGCCACCGGTTCAGGAGATCGATCCAATTATTGACAAACAGGCGGGTGGAATCCGACTGTGACAGACTCCACAGCAAGACGTGTCCACAGGAGCGGGTGTTCACTCTGATCAATAACTCAGACACAGTGAACTTCACAATGTAAACCCCTCCCAGTCACACCGTCCCACTGAAGGCAAGAACAACATTCTAGTGGGTCCCGGCAGTGGGAGGAAAAGAGGGTTAGTTTCGGCTGTCTGAAAATGAGAAAAATCACAGCGTTAATTCAAAGATATTTCACTGAGAGGATTGACACACTTCACATATTCTTGCACAACAATCATCAGTTTGCAAGCTTGTAACATGAACAGAATCAGGTGTTCACACCGGTTAACACGCGGAGTTATAAAACTTGAATTGTTCTGCTCACTTACCAGGGACTCCAACGGCAGCAACGATCACGTACAAGATTTTCTCCACGGCGTAATATTCCCAAAGCTTTTCCCCCATTTAGTCTGCCCAGCGACGTGTCCCCGTGAGCTACCGGTAATCTCTCGGAATGAAATGCTGGGGCAGAAGATTCCCGGAGATTTTATACCATTTTCCATCTCCACCGGGACAGCGAAGTTTCATCAGAGGTAAAAAAAAGAGCTTTTGAAAATATTCGCAAACAGATGACATCAGCCAAGTGAAATCCCTGCTGAGACAGGTCGTGATTTATTCAGGGAATTGATTGAGAAACTCCGATGACTGGGAATTATGGCGACACTGAGGGATGGAAATTGGGAGCGGCTTTGTTCCAGCAAAGGGGATATTGTTTCAAACTCCAATGGATCCAACTCTCCACCACATGTTGTTTGTCTGATTTCCTTCAATCTGCTTCACTCCGTGAGGCAATCCCAAATTCCAGGGACCCTCTCAGGGCTTCTGGTGCCCAGTTTGAAGGTGGACTGGGCGACGTTTGTCCACAGGTTGAGGAATTAGATCAACAAATGGCCTCGGACTAAAATGGCCCCTCCACTCTGCTTCACCACTCAATATGATCGCGGCTTAACTGACTGCAACCTCACCCCCACACTCCCGGCGAGGCCTGTAACCATTCACTCCTTGCTCGCCTGCAGTGGGGCTGATTTTGCGCCGGGACAATAACATTCTCTGCCTTCGTCACCTCTGAGCAGGAACGACCCAAAGACTCACGACACTCAGAGAACAGAAACATTGTGGTTTCAGAATTGTCCGAAACCCAAATAAAACAGCGAATGGTGCGGCACATCTCCCTCCTCCCTCTCTCTCTCTCCATCCTTACTGCTGTCCTCTCCTTGAACTGTGACTCTCTCTCCTACCCTCTCTATTCTCTCTCTCTGCATCTCTGTGTCTGTGAACCTTTCACCCCTTACCCCTCCCTCCCCTCTCACTCTCACTGCATCTCTCCCTCAGTTTCTCTCTATCTATCTCACCCTTCCCCCTCTCCCTTTCGCCAACCCACTCGCTCTGAACTCCCCTCTCTCTCTTTATCTTCCCATTCTCCCTTTGATAGTTCACTCCCCCTCCATCTCTTCCCCTTTCGTCTTCTCAGCTATCTCCCCCTATCTGTTTCCCTCTCTCTCTCTTTTCCCCAACTCTCCTCCTGCTCGCCCTCACTTCTCTCTCCAACGCCAATCTTGGGAAGTGCGGTTAGAACGGTTAGCCGTCATGGGATGTAACAGCTGTCCCTGGGGAGGGGAGAGAGTGTTTCCTACACCAGTCTCTGTGACCCCCTCCCGTCCGGCCCCTCCACACCCTCTCTGTGACCCCCTCCCCTCCTGCCCCGACACCCCCCACTCTCCTCGTCTCGGTGACACCCTCCACTCCCGCCCCTACACCCCCTCCTGTCTCTGTGACCCCCTCCCCTCCGGCCCCTATGCTCTCTGTACCTGTCTCTGTAACTCCCCTCTCGTCCTCTCCAAAGCACCCACACCCTTCCTGTAATGGGGGCGACCAGAACTACACGCAATACTCCAAATGCAGCCTGACCAAAGTCCTGGAGAGATGCATCTTGACGTCCCGGCTCTTGAAATCGATGCCCCTGCAGATGAAGGCAAGCGGACCACACGCCTTCTTCACCGCTCTGTCTACTTGTGTTGCCACTTTACTGGGAGTTAGAAGCATAGAAACATAGAAAATAGGTGCAGGAGTAGGCCATTCGGACCTTCGAGCCTGCACCGCCATTCAATATGATCATGGCAATATGTTCCGGAGTTTATCAGGAACAGTTTCTTCCTCTCCACAATCAGACTACTGCATGGAGTTAGTATTTAGAGTCACAGAGTGATGCAGCCTGGAAACGGGCCCTTCCTTCGCCCCAACTTTCCCACACCGACCAACATGTCCCATCTACACTAGTCCCACCTGCCCACACCGACCAACATGCCCCATCTACACTAGTCCCACCTGCCCGCGTTTAGCCCACATCCCTCCAAACCTGTCCTATCCCTGTACCTGTCCAAGTGTCTCTTAAACGTTGTGATAGTTCCTGCCTCAACTTCCTTCTGCGGCTGCTTGTTCCATACACCCACCGTGTGGAAAGGTTGCACCTCGGGTTCCTATTAAATCTTCCGCCCTCACCTTAAACCCATGTCCCCTGGTGCTCGATTCCCATACTCTGGGCAAGAGACTCTGTCTACCCGATCTATTCCTCACATTTAATAGCACTTACTTCAAGAGGGCTTGTATACAAATACAGGAATGTAATGCCGAGGTTCTGTAGCCTCTGGTCTAGCGCATTTGGGGTATTGTGAGCAGTTTTGGGCCCCATCTCTGAGGAAGGATGTGCTGGCTCTGGAGAGGGTCCAGAGGTTTACAAGAACGATCCCAGGAATGAGTGGGTTAACCTACGATGGGCGTTTGGCGACACTGGGCCTGTACTCGCTGAAGTTTAGAAGAATGAGGGGGGACCTCATTGAAACTTGACCGAATAGTGAGCGGCCCGGATAGAGTGGATGTGCAGAGGATGTTTCCACTAGTGGGAGAGTCTAGGACTAGAAGGCACAACCTCAGAATTAAAGGACATCCCTTCAGGTAGGAGATGAGGAGGAATTTCTTCAGTCAGAGGGTGGTGAATCTGTTGGATTCTTTTCTACAGAGGGCTGTGGAGGCCAAGTCAGTGGATTTATTTAAGGCAGAGATGGACAGATTCTTGATTAGTAAGGGTGTCAGGGGTTAACGGGAGAAGGCAGGAGAATGGGGTTAGGAGGGACAGACAGATCAGCCGTGATTGAATGGCGGAGTGGACTTAATGGGCCGAATGGCCTAATTCTACTCCTATCACTATCTTCTCATTAGCTTCTTGATCGTTGCCTGTTCACGTTCTCCACAGACGCTGCCTGACCCCCTGAGTTACTCCAGCACTCTGTGAAACATCACCTATCCATGTTCTCCACAGATGCTGCCTGACCCGCTGAGTTACTTCAGCACTCTGTGAAACATCACCTATCCATGTTCTCCACAGATGCTGCCTGCCAGACAATGGTTGGGCCCTGGACCTTCCTTCTCTCTTCAGCATTATTCTCAGATGGGTGCCAGTCCGAGCCGTCGTTTGTTCATTTTCTCCGCAGATCTCACTTGACGCGCTGACATCCTCCAGCACTTTGTACATTGTTCAAGATTTCTGTATCTGCAGGCCTGGCGTCCCCACCATCAATACCATAGATACTAAAGGAACAAGATAGACCACTCGACCCTAAAAACCGTAGTACATCAAGGAGGCCATTTTAGTAGGCTGAAACTTGTAGAAACATTTAAAAATAAAAATAACAAAAATCTATGAATTGCAGATGAGATATATTCTGCATTTTAATGGTATAATCACACATACTGTTCCCCCAAAACACTGATTGCACTGCGAGAGGCATAACGAGAGGGGAGGTATTACCTACTAACATGGCTCCTTTTGCGTACGAAACTTCAGTATGGGCGATTTCAAAGGATTGGTCCATCTTTTTCCTCTAGTATCTTTGATCAATACCATGTGCGGTACCACTGACCGGAATCTCGGCGGAACAGTCAGGTAACGTCGTTCCTTGGCTTGGTGAAATTGGAAAGACGATGGCAGTTGAAGATAGATGCTCAGATTGATGTCCTTTTACTAGTTCACAACGGCGATTGATGGTGGGCACACTGTCGTTTTTCATCTATGATAAAGATTTAGCTGACAATGCTTTTAACATGGTTAGTACGTTTGCTGACGATGCTAGATCGCTAGTGCAGGTGACAGTGAAGGTGCTTATCGAAGATAACATCAGGTTCAAGATGAACAGGGGAAATGGATCATATGTTGAAAGACTGGAGCGACTAGGCTTGCATACAATGGCATTTAGAAGGATGAGAGGGGATCTTATCGAAACGTATATGATTATTAAGGGGTTGGACACGTTAGAGGCAGGAAACATGTTCCCAATGTTGGGGGAGTCCAGAATGAGGGGCTACAGTTTAAGAATAAGGGGTCGGCCATTTAGAACGGAGATGAGGAAAAACGTTTTTTCTGTGGAATCTGTGGAATTCTCTGCCTCAAAAGGCAATGGAGGCCAATTCTCTGAATGCATTCAAGGGAGACCTTGACAAAGCTCTTAAGGATACCGGAGTCTGGGGTGTGGGGAGTAGGCAGAAACGGGGTGCTGAGATAGAACATCAGAAATTAAAAAGAGACTGGGTGGGAACGGTTACTGCAGCTTCATTTAATTCAAAAGCGAGGGGAGTTGCAATTTTGATCAATAAAACATTACCAATCAAAATACAAAATACAATTATTGATCCTGCGGATCAATGTATGTGATTATACATTGCCAACTCTTTTCGGAATTATGGACCTTGATGAATATTGATGCACCAAATGAAAATGATATAAAATTTATACAAGAAACTTTTTTGAATCTGGCCGATGCCCACGATAAAATACTAATAGGTGGAGACTTTAATTTTTGTTTAGACCCAGTTTTAGATAGATCAGTTAGGACAGTTACAAAAACGGAAATAGCAAAATTAACTTTGTCATTGATGAAAGATTTAAATCTAACCGATATATGGAGAAGACTTAACCCAAGAGAAAGAGATTATTCTTTTTACTCATATAGACATAAAACTTATTCGAGGATTGATCTCTTTTTATTTTCAACAAACGTACAGGACAGAGTGAAAAATGTTGAATATAAAGCAAGAATATTATCAGATCACTCCCCTTTAACAATGTCAATGGTAATGATGGAAATGAGGAAATGACTTATAGATGGAGATTTAATTCAACATTATTAAATCGAGAAGATTTTTGTGAGTTTATGAGAAGACATATTCAAATTTTTTTAGATACAAATTCCAACTCAGTTGATGAAAAATTTGTTATATGGGATGCAATGAAAGCATATTTGAGAGGACAGATAATAAGTTATACTTCCAAAATTAAGAAAGAGTATATGGCCGAAGTAGAGCAATTGGAGAAAGAAATTACAAAATTAGAAAAAGAATCTCAAAGGTATGTAACGGAAGAGAAACGAAGACAACTTATCAATAAGAAGTTACAATATAATACATTACAGACATACCGAACAGAAAAAGCAATTATGAGAACTAAACAGAGGAACTATGAGTTAGGAGAGAGATCACATAAGGTCCTTGCCTGGCAGTTGAAAGCCGAACAGTCTTCGAGAACGATTAACGCCATTAGAATAAATACAAATAAAATTACTTATAAACCTTTAGAAATTAATGAAACCTTTAAAAAAAATTATTCTGAACTATACCAGTCCGAATCACAAAAAGATACTAATGAGATAGATTTTTTTTTAGCACAAATAAACCTTCCTAAATTAAATTTAGAAGAACAGATGGGATTAGATATACCTTTTTCATTAAAAGAGGTCAAAGAAGTTTTAATATCACTACAGAGTAATAAATCCCCAGGAGAAGATGGGTTCCCACCAGAATTTTATAAAAAATTTAAAGAATTATTCATTCCTCCTTTTATGGAGGTAATACAGCAGGCGGAAAGAACACATAACCTCCCAAAGTCTTTTACGACAGCGATTTTAAAAGTAATACCAAAAAAAGATAGGGACCCTTTAAAACCAACATCATCTAGACCTATATCTTTGCTGAATACAGATTATAAAATAGTAGCAAAAATTGTATCTAATAGATTGTCTACGTATTTACCAAAATTAGTACATATGGATCAAACTGGATTTATTAAAAATAGACATTCTGCAGATAACGTAACTAGGTTTTTTATCCGGTTTTTCGCCTCTCCCAGGAGATCACTCAGTTCTTTTGCGGGGCGGTTGGAGCGGTTGGAGCAGCGGCCGGGCGGTAGGTTTAGAAACCGAGCACGGGGCTTTGTTTGGGGAGTATGAGTGCCAGGGCAGTTTATTGTTCTGGGTGTCGGATGTGGGGAATCTGGGAGTCTGATAGTCTTCCAGACATCCACATCTGCGCCAGGTGCGACGAGATGGGTCTCCTAAGGGACCGCATTAGGAACCTGGAGCGGCAGATTGATGACCTCCGTCTGGTCAGGGAGAGTGAGGAGGTTATAGATAGGAGTTACAGAGAGGTGGTCACTCCAAGACCACGGGAGGTAGACAAGTGGGTCACGGTTAGGGGGGGTAAGGAGCAGAGGCAGAGACTAGAGGGTACCCCGGTGGCTGTACCCCTTGGAAATAAGTACTCCTGTTTAAGTACTGTTGGGGGGAACAGCCTACCTGGGGGCAGCGACGGTGCCCGGGCGTCTGGCAAGGAGTCCGGCCCTGTTGCTCAGAAGGGTAGGGAAAGGAAGAGGAGAGCGATAGTAATAGGGGACTCTATAGGGAGGGGGTCAGATAGGCGATTCTGTGGACGCAGTCGGGAGACCCGGATGGTGGTTTGCCTCCCTGGTGCCGGTGTCCGGGATGTGTCTGAGCGTGTCCAGGATATCCTGAAAGGGGAGGGAGAGGAGCCAGAGGTCGTGGTATATATAGGTACCAACAATATAGGTAGGATAAGGGAAGAGGTCCTGAAAAGAGAATTTAGGGGGCTAGGAAAAGAGTTTAAAAAAAGGACTTCCAAAGCAATAATCTCAGGCTTACTGCCTGTGCCACGCGATAGTGAGAATAGGAATGGAGTGAGGTGGAGGATAAATACGTGGCTGAGGAACTGGTGCAGGGAGCAGGGATTCAAGTTTCTGGATCATTGGGACCTCTTCTGGGGGAAGTATGACCTGTACAAAAAGGACGGGTTGCATCTGAACCTGAGAGGAACCAATATCCTGGCGGGGAGATTTGCTAAGGTAATTGCGGAGACTTTAAACTAGTACGGTTGGGGGGAGGGACTCAAACACAGATAGCTAATAGGCAGTGTGTGAGGCAGGAGGCAGAAAAGGGAAACACTCAGACCCAATATGTAGGAGAGAAAGAAGTGAAAAGAAATAAACTGAGAATAAGAAATGATGGGTCCCTTAAATGTGTATATTTTAATGCTAGGAGCATTGTAAGAAAGATGGATGAGCTTGGAGCCTGGATTGACATCTGGAAGTATGATGTTGTGGCGATCAGTGAAACATGGTTGCAGGAGGGTTGCGATTGGCAATTAAATATTCCAGGATTTCATTGTTTCAGATGTGATAGAATCGGAGGGGCAAGAGGTGGGGGTGTTGCATTGCTTGTCAGGGAGGATATCACAGCAGTGCTTTGGCAGGACAGACTAGAAGGCTCGATTAGGGAGGCTGTTTGGGTGGAACTCAGAAATGAGAAAGGTTTAGCAACACTTATAGGGGTGTATTACAGACCGCCAAATAGGGAACGAGAATTGGAAGAGCAAATATGTAAGGCGATAGCAGATATTAGTAGTAAGCACAGAGTAGTGATTGTGGGTGATTTCAATTTTCCGTACATAGACTGGGAATCACATTCTGTTAAAGGGCTGGATGGTTTGGAGTTTGTAAAATGTGTGCAGGATAGTTTTTTGCAGCAATACGTAGAGGTACCTACCAGAGAAGGGGCAGTGTTGGACCTCCTGTTAGGAAATGAGACGGGTCAGGTGACGGAGGTATGTGTTGAGGAGCACTTTGGGTCTAGTGATCACAATGCCATTAGTTTCAATATAATTATGGAGAAGGTCAAATCTGGACCAAGGGTTGAGATTTTGGATTGGAGAAAGGCTAATTTTGAGGAGATGAGAAAGGATTTAAAAGGAGTGAAATGGAACTTTTTGTTTTATGAAAAGGATATAATAGAGAAATGGAGGATATTTAAAGGGGACATTTTGAGAGTACAGGGTCTTTATGTCCCTGTTCGGTGGAACGGAAAGAATAATAATTTGAAAGAGCCGTGGTTTTCCAGAGAAATTGGACACGGTTCGGAAAAAGAGGGAGATATACAATAAATATAAGCGGCAGGGAGTAAATGAGGTTCTTGAGGAATATAAAGAATGTAAAAGGAATCTTAAGAAGGAAATTAGAAAAGCGAAAAAAATATATGAAGCTGCTTTGCAAGTAATGTAAAAGTAAACCACAAGGGGTTCTACAGATATGTCAATAGCAAAAGGATAGCGAGGGATAAAATTGGTCCATTAGAGAGTCAGAGTGGACAGCTATGTGCTGAGCCGGAAGAAATGGGGGAGATATTAAACAATTTATTTTCTTCGGTATTCACCGAGGAGAAGGATATTGAATTATGTGAGGTAAGCGAAACAAGTAGAGTAGTGATGGAAATTATGAGGATTAAAGAAGAGGAGGTACGGACACTTTTGAAAAATATAAAAGTGGATAAGTCTCCAGGTTCTGATAGGATATTCCCTAGGACATTGAGGGAAGTTAGTGCAGAAATAGCAGGGGCTATGACGGAAATATTTCAAACGTCATTAGAAACGTGGATGGTGCCGGAAGATTGGCGCATTGCGCATGTTGTGCCTTTGTTTAAAAAAGGTTCTAAAAGTAAACCTAGCAATTATAGACCTGTTAGTTTGACGTCTGTGGTGGGAAAATTAATGGAAAAGATACTTAGGGACAATATATATAATTATTTGGATAAACAAGGCCTGATTAGAAAGAGTCAACATGGATTTGTGCCTGGGAGGTCATGTTTGACTAATCTTCTTGAATTTTTTGAAGAGGTTACCAGGGAAATTGATGAGGGCAAGGCTGTGGATGTTGTCTATATGGACTTCAGTAAGGCATTTGACAAGGTTCCACATGGAAGGTTGATTAAGAATGTTAAATCGTTGGGTATTAATAGTGAGGTTGCAAGATGGATTCAACAATGGTGGAATGGGAGATACCAGAAGGTAATGGTTGACAATTGTATGTCAGGTTGGAGGTCAGTGTCTAGTGGAGTACCCCAAGGATCTGTGTTGGGTCCACTGTTGTTTGTCATTTACATTAATGATCTGGATGATGGTGTGGCAAATTGGATTAGTAAATATGCAGATGATACTAAGATAGGTGGTGTAGTTAATAATGAAGTAGAGTTTCAAAGTCTACAGAGAGACTTGGGCCTTTTGGAAGGGTGGGCTGAAAGATGGCAGATGGAGTTTAATGCTGATAAGTGTGAGGTGCTGCATTTTGGTAGGACAAATCAAAATAGGACGTACAGAATAATGGTAGGGAATTGAGGAATGCAATGGAACAAAGGGATCTGTGAATAACTGTGCATTGTTCCCTGAAGGTGGAATCTCACGTGGATAGGGTGGTGAAGAAGGCGTTTGGTATGCTTGCCTTTATAAATCAGAACATCGAGTATAGAAGTTGGGATGTAATGTTAAAATTGTACAGGGCATTGGTGAGGCCGAATCTGGAGTATGGTGTGCAAGATTTTCTGCACGTCCGCATATTCCCAATAATGGTGCCCCATTTTCTCTGCCCATCGACGTGTCCCCGTGAGCGACCGGTAATCTCTCGGAATGAAATGCTGGGGCAGAACATTACCTGAGATTTTATACCATTTCCCATCTCCACCGGGACAGCGAAGTTAAAGAGTTAAAAAATAGAGATTTTGAAATCATTCGCAAACAGATGACATCAGCCAAGTGAAATCCCTGCTGAGACAGGTCGTGATTTATTCAGGGAATTGATTGAGAAACTCCAAAGACTGGGAATTGTGGCGATACTGAGGGATGGAAATAGGGAGCGGCATTGTTCCAGCAAAGAGAATATTGTTTCAAACTCCATCGGATCCAACTCTCCACCACATGTTGTTTATCTGATTTCCTTCACTCAGCAAGGCAATCCCAAATTCAAGGGACCGTCTCAAGGCTTCTGGTGCCTAATTTGAAGGTGGACTGGACAACCTTTGTCCACAGCGTGATGAATTAGTTCAACAGATCACCTCAGACTAAAACGGCACTCCACTTTGTTTTAACACTCAATGTGATCGCGGCTGAACTGATTGTAACCTCAGCCCCACACTCCCGGCGACCCCTAGTAAGCATTTAGTCCTTGCTTGCCTGGAATGGATCTAGCTTTGCCTTGGGACAACAACATTCTCTACCTTCATCACCTCTGAGGAGGAACGACCCAAAGACTCACGAAACTCAGTGAACAGAACCATTGCCGCCTCAGAATTGTCTTAAAAGTAGAACAAACGACGAGTGATGCATCATGTCTCCCTCCTCTCTATCTCTCTCTGTGTCTCTCTCGCTCTGAACTGTTACTCTCTCCCCTACACTCGCTATTCTCCCTCTCTGTGCCGCCCGCTCTCTGCCAACCTCTCTCCCCTCCCTCTCCCACTCTTACTGCATCCCTCCCTCCTTCTCCCTGTATCTCTCTGATGCTTCCCTCTCCCCCTTTTACCAACCCACTCGCTCTGAACTCCCCTCTCTCCTCATTTTCGCACTCCCCCTTTGATAGTTCACTCCCCCTCCACCTCTTCTTTCGTCTTCTCCTCTACCTCTCCCTTTTATCTTTGTACGACATATTTCTCTATCCATTTCCCCAACTCTCCATCACTTGCCATCACTTCTCTTTCCAGCGCCTTTCTTGGCAAGTGCAGTTAAAACGGTTAGCCACCATGGGATGTAACAGCTGTCCCTATACCCCTTCCCTCACGCTCGAGAAGCCCTTCCAGGTGAGAGAGATGTTCACCTGCACCTCCTCTAATCTCATCTACTGCACGAGGTGTTCCAGATATGGCCTCCTTTACATCGGCGTGGTGAAATGGAGACTCGGCGACCGTTTTTTGTCGAACACTTACCCTCGTTGTGCTAAGGCTTGCCGGATCTCCCCGTTGCCAGCTATTGTAACCCCCCCTCGCATACTGACCTTTCTGTCCGGGGCCTCCACCAGCGCCAGAGAGGTTACATTAAAACAGAAAGAACGCCACTTCATAGAAGTGTGAAAATGCACACCTCCAGTTTCAGGGACAGCGTCTTCCCAGCTGTTATCAGGCAACGGAATCATCCAACCACAAACAGAAAGCAGTGCTTAACTACGATCTACCTCATTGGTGATCCTCGGGCGATCCTCGATCGGATTTTGCAGGTTTTACCTTGCACTGAACGTTATCCCCTTATCATGTATCTATACTCTGTAAATGGCTCGACTGTAATAATGTATTTTGATTCCACTGAGTGGGTAGCAGGCAACAAAATCTTTTCACGGTACCTCGGTACACGTGTGTGCGAGTGTGAATGTATGAGACTGTGCAAATGAGTCGGTGTGTGTGCGTATGCGTTAGTGTATGCGGTTGCAGGAATTTCAATGATTCAGTGATACCTTATTATCACGTACCCAGGTAGAGTGAAATGCTTAGTTTTGCAGACAACCCGGTAACACCATGCAGCAGACCTCACCGAGGCGGTACAAAAGTGTCGTCACATTTTGACGCCGGCAAAGTTACAAACGTTGGCCGGATAGTTCTATCTCCTGCCTGCCGCCGCACCGCGGGTCGCCCCTTCGTTCTGGGCGGCGTTCCTCGCTCTCCGACGGTCTCTGCGGTTCCTCGCGGCTCCCACCTGGCTCCCGAGGCGCGGCTCCCATCGCCATCCGCGGTGGGCGAGCCGGGCCGACCGGGCCGACTGAAGGGCTTGGCCCCGGTCACCGGGAACACCCCTGCCACGCTGCGCTGCGCTGCTCGCCGCGAACATCCAAGGATACACTCAATCCCAAAATGTGCACGTGTGCATGCGGGTCTGCGTGTGAGAGAGCGGTAGAGTACGTAAGAGTGCCTATATTTGTGTGTGTGTGTGTGTGTGTGTGTGTGTCTGTGCGAGTGCGTGAGTGTGCGTGTGAGTGTGTGAGCATTAGTAAGTGTGGATGCAAGTGCGATTGAATGTATCTGTGTCTCTGAGTGGGAGAGTGCATGTGGGTTTGTGAAGGACAGTGTTTTGCGTCTGTGCGTGTGTGTGGCTGTTTGTGAGAATGTGAGAGAATATGTGGGATGTGAGTTTGCCAGAGTGTTTGAGTATGTAATTCTTTGATAGTGTGTGTGTGCGCGCGCGTGTGTGTGTGTGTGTGTGTGTGTGTGTGTGTGTGTGTGTGTGTGTGTGTGTGTGTGTGTGTGTGTGTGTGTGTGTGTGCGTGCGTGCGTGTGTGGGAGAGTATATGATGGTGTTGTCAGAGAATGTGTTCGTGTGTAAGTACGTGCGAATGAGTGCGCGTCTCTTCGTGCTAGTGCGTGTGAATATATGTTAGTGTGAGTGCACGTGTACGTGTGATTGTATGTGAGGATATGTGAGAGTATATTTGATTGTTTGTGATTGCATTTGAGAGATTGTGTGTGTCTTCATGCGCGGGTATGTGCGTGTGCGTGTTTGACTGCGTTTGAGGGTGTGAACATGTGTGTTTGTAATGATGTAATGGCATACTGTGGGTTTTAGTGACGACGTGACACGCTGTGGGGCATTACTGATGAAGTGACACACTGCGCAGTAGTACTGATGGAGTGACACAATGTGGGGGTAGCACTGATGGAGTGACGTAATGTGGGGGTAGTACTGATGGAGTGACGCAATGTGGGGGTAGTACTGATGGAGTGACATAATGTGCTGTGTGGTTGTTGTTCGTCCTTCGGGTTCGAAGATGACCATGACTTCACTTTCAGTTGGAGGATTGGTGACGGTGGGTCCTGAAGTGACTGGTGAGGCCAATCTGGGCCCGGAAGACACGCCCACACGTAGGACACAAGTGGATGGGTGCTGCAGTGGAAATGGAGGTAGCCTTCACTTGCGCGCGGTGCGTTTCCTCTGGGCCTCTGCAGTGCGTCTGTTCTCAGCTGCACGGACTCCTGTGGTGAGCTTGCTACACCAGGTTGGACGGTCCAGAGCAAGAGACTCCCAAGTGCTGAGGTTGATGTCCAAGTCTTTGAGGGACACTTTGAGGCAGTCCTTAAACCGTTTCTTCTGTCCTTCCTACTGAGCGCATGCCCTGACACAGTTCTCCATACAGAGGCTGTTTTGGGAGTCGACTCTCTGGCATTCTGACGACATGGCCTGCCCATCTGGCTTGGGCTTTCCGTAGGAGGGTGTGGACGGTGGGAATTCTGGCCCGTTCCAAGAACTCTGTGTCGGGAATTTTGTCCTGCCACCTGATGTGAAGGAGTCTGCGTAGGCAGCTCAAGTGGAAGTGGTTGATCTATTTGGCATGTCTGCTGTAGACAGTCCAGGTCTCACTGCATGGTAGACCTTCAGCTTGGTGGTAAGGCTGAGTCCTCTCCGCTCCCAAACATTCTCATGGAGTCGCCCAAAGGCAGCGCTGGCTTTGGCAATCCTGTTGTTGACCTCAGGGTCAATGTTCACCATTCGCGAGAGTGTACTACCCAGAGAGGTAAAGCTGTCGACTGCCTGTAGTTTCTGCCCCTTCACCGTGATGTGTGGTTCTTGGTAGGGCTTTCCAAGCGCGGGCTGGTACATAACTTCAGTCTTTTTGGTGTTAATGGAGAGACCAAAGTTGTCACAAGCCTGTGAGAAGCAGTCAATTTCATGCTGCATCTTCTGCTCTGTGCTGGGGTTGAGGGCGCAGTCATCAGCAAACAAGAAATCTCTGATGATGGTCTCCTTCACCTTTGTAACAGCTTGCAGGCGCCTGAGGTTGAACAGCCTGCTGTCAGTCCTGTACCTGATGTGTATTCCACCCTGAAAGTCACGGAAGGCATCAGTCAGCATGGCAGAGAAGACCATGCTGAAGAGTGTAGGGGCAATAACACATCCTTGCTTCACACCGTTTGTCACTGGAAAGGCTTCCGACTCGTCTCCATCATCTAACACTTTCACCACCATGCCGTCATGGAACTGCCGGACAATCGTGATGAACTTGCTGGGACAGCCAAACATCTGCATTATCTTCCACAAGCCATCTCTGCTGACAGTGTCGAAGGCCTTTGTCAGATCGACGAAGGTCACGAACAGGTCGCTGTGCTGCTCTTGGCATTTTTCCTGGAGTTGGCGTGCAGCAAATATCATGTCGACAGTTCCACGTCCAGCACGGAAACCGCATTGGCTTTCTGGAAGGAGACCCTGCTCAAGGTGTTGAATGAGACGGTTGAGCAGGATGCGAGCCAAGATCTTCCCAGCTATGGGCAGGAGGGAGATGCCTCGATGATTGTCGCAAGACTGGCGGTTGCGTTTCCTCTTGTAGATGTGGACGATGCTGACATCTTTCAGCTGTTGTGGGACCTTCCCTTCATTCCATATGGACTGGAAGAGTTCAGTCAGCTTCTGCATCATGACAGGGCCTCCTGCTTTGTACACTTCAGCAGGAATCGCATCTGATCCTGGTGCTTTGCCACAGGAAAGTTGCTTGATGGCCTTTGTGACTTCTTCTATCTGGAGGTTGTCAAGGTCCTGGTTGATCTCCATCTGAGGTAGGCGAGTGATGGCCTCGTCGTTGATATTAGCAGGGCGATTGAGGACCTGGTTGAAATGTTCAGCCCATCTCTCCAGAATCTGCTTCTTCTCTGTCAGCAACGGGGTCCCGTCTGCACTGAGGAGGGGAGAGGAGCCAGAGGACTGGGGTCCATACACAGCCTTCAATGCGTCGTAGAAACGTCTGGTGTCGTGACTGTCTGCGTAGCCCTGGATTTCATCTGCCTTCTTGCTATACCATGCGTCCTGCATCTCACGGAGTTTCTTCTGTACCTTTTGTCTTGCGCTGGCAAAGGCATCTTTCTTCGCTAGTGACGTGAGGTCGTTCTGGTGTGCACTGAACAGTTGGTGTTTCTCTGATAGCAGCGTCTGTATCTCTTCATTGTTCTCGTCGAACCAGTTCTGGTTTCTGCGGGAAGCTGGCCCGAGGTGTTCGAGGGCGATGGAGTACAGTGCATCTCTGAAGGCCACCCACTCTTCGTCAGTGCTGTCCTGGTCATCATGGGGTGTGTCCACCGGGTTGCCATCAAGGTCTCTGGAAATTTCTTCTGCAACTTTGCTGCTCTTCAGCTAGGAGACGCTGAGCCTCGCCGTATGCTATTTAAGCCAAATAGTGGATGGGGGGTGGGGGGGGGGGTCTTTCAGATCGGTTGGAAAACGGTGTAGTTAAAGGGAAAGAGAGTATAGGAATAACTAAGCAATACCCCAGAATTAACGGGACAGAAAGTTCACGAAGCCATAGGAGAGAATGGCCAAGTGTAATAGGAATCAGTGTGGAAGCTGAGATGAGCAATGGATTAAATCTACTATGTATGAATGCGCAAAGTATAAGAAGTAAGGTGGATGAGCTTGAGGCTCAGTTAGAGATTGGTAGTTATGGCATTGTGGGGATTACAGAGACGTGGCAACAGGGGGATCAGGACTGGGAACTGACTATTCAGGGTTATACGTCCCATAAAAAGGACAGGTAGGTGGTCAGAGGAGGTGGAGTAGCTCTGTTGGTGAGGGATGGAATTCAGACCCTTGCGAGGTGTGACTTTGGGAATGACGACGTCGAGTCACTGTGGATTGAGTTGAGGAATTATAAAGGTAAGAAGACACTAATGGAAGTTATGTACAGACCCCCAAACAGTAGCCTGGATATACGGTGTAAGTTGCAGCTGGGGTTAAAATTGGCATGTAACAAAGGCGACGTCACTGTAGTTATCGGGGATTTCAATATGCAGGTAGACTGGGAAAATCAGGTTGGTTCTGGACCCCAAGAAAGGGAGTTTGGAGAGTGCCTCCGAGATGGATTCTTAGAGCATCTTGTACTGGAGCCTACCAGAGAGAAGGCAATTCTGGATTTAATGTTGTCCAATGAACCAGATTTAATAAGGGAACTCAAGGTAAAGGAATCGCTTGGAGGTAGTGCCCATAATATGATTAGTTTTCATCTGCAATTTGAGAGGGAAACAGTTAAACCAGGAATGTCAGTGTTGCAGTGTAACAAAGGGGACTATGACGGCATGAGAGAGGAGCTGGCCAAGGTCGAATGGAAAAGCGACCTAGCAGGAATGACGGTGGAACAGGAATGGCAGGAATTTCTGTGCACAATTCAGATGCGGGGTCATTTTATTCCAAAGAGAAAGAAAGATTCCAAGGGGAGTAAGAGGCAACCGTTGCTGACAAGGGAAGTTAGAGATGGAATAAAACTAAAAGAAAATATGAATAAGATAGCAAATGGAAGTGGGAAGCCAGAGGAATGGCAACTTTCAAATGACAACGGAATATAGCAAAAAGGGCAATACGGGCTGAAAATATGAGGTACAAAGCGAAGCTGGCCTAGAATATATATAAGGAAATAAAAGCTTCTTTAGGCATCTTAAGAGAAAACAATTAATAAAGACAAATGTTGGTCCTTTGAAGGCAGAAACGGGTGAAATTATAATGGATAACAAGGAAATGGCGGGAGAGTTGAACAGGTACTTCGGATCTGTCTTCCCTCCGGAAGACACAAATAATCTGCCAGATGTACTAGTGGACAGAGGATCAAGGGAGACAGAGGAACTGAAAGAAATTTGCACTAAGAGAGAAATAGTATTGCGTCGACTGATGGGACTGAAGGCTGATAAATCCCCAGGGCCTGATGGTCTGCACCCGAGGGTACTCAAGTAGGTGGCTCAAGAAATCGTGGACGTATAGGTGATCATTTTCCAATGTTCAATCAGTTCCCGTGGATTGGAGGGGAGCTAATATTATGATTTGACCCAGCTATTTGCATATGTTTTTAACTGGTCTGTATACATAAATTATGAGTGGCGCAGATAGATTGGTCAGAAACGGCATGGACGGCATCAGTGGTGCAGCGGTAGTGATGCTGCCTCACAACGACAGAGACACAGGTTGGATCCTATCCACGGGTGCTGCCTATATAGAGTTTGTACGTTCTCCACGTGACCTAGGTTTTCACCAGATGCTCCGGTTTCCTCCCACACTTCAAAGATGCACAGTTTGGTTGGTTAATTAGCTGTGGTAAAAGATTGTAAATTGCCCCCAGTGTGTAGGATAGTGCTCATGTCCTGAGATCGCTGGTCGACGCTGATTCGGTGGGCCGAAGGGCTTGTTTCCATGCTGTATCTTTATATTGAATTAAATTTGCGGGGTAGTTCTTTTTTACATTATATTTGTGAGTACCTGGAACTTCTTTTGGGAGTGTTGGTGGAGGTAGACGTGACAATGCTTCAGCATCTTTGCTGATATCTATTCCCCACGACAGGTCGTCAACATGAAACATGGAAATATCCTGTCCAGTTCCACTCTATCCAGGCCTTTCACTATTCGATCTTTCAATGAGGACCTCCTCAGCCTTTTAAATTCTAGCGAGTACAGGTCCAGTGCCGTCAAATGTCCATCATACTATAAAGGGAGCGGTTGGACCATTCTTCAATATGTCTTGAAACATCACCTCCACGTTCTGCAATGTGGAGAGGCTTTGAAAACTGACAATATTGTTTCACTTGACACTCCAAATTGCCGCATGTGCCTGCATTTGGCTCGTTGCACACTAATCCCTGCTAAATCAATATTTTGAATCATGGTCGCGGTGTCAAAAAACCATAAATGACGCGTGAATCAGGAGCTGGATATTTACAGCGCCGTCCATAATATTTGGGACAAAGGCCCACCATTAATTCATTTGCCTCTGTACTCCACAATTTGAGATTTCTAATAGAAAAAAATCACATTTTGGTTTTACCATGTAGAAATTACAGCAGTGTTTATTCATAGTCCCCCGTATATTTCAGGGCACCATAATGTTTGGGATACAGCAGTGTCATGCAAATGAAAGTAGTCATGTTTATTATTTTGTTGCATATCCTTTGCATGCAATGACTGCTTGAATTCTGCGATTCATGGACATCACCAGTTGCTGGGTGTCTTCTCTGGTGATGCTCTGCCAGGCCTGTATTGCAGCCATCTTTAGCTTATGCTTGTTTTGGGGGCTAGTCCCCTTCAGTTTTCTCTTCACCATATAAATGGCATGCTCAATTAGGTTCAGATCGGGTGATTGACTTGAGCACTCTACAATTGACCATTTTTTAGCTTTGAAAAACTATTGTTCCTTTGGAAGTATGTTTGGGATCATTCTCTTGCTGTAGAATGAACCATCGGCGAATGAGTTTTGAGGCCTTTGTTCGAACTTGACCAGATAGGATGTGTCTTTTCCACTTCGGAATCCATTATGCTACTACCATTGGCAGTTGTATCGTCAATGAAGCTAAGTGAGCAAGTGCCTTCAGCAGCCATACGTGCCCAGGCCATAACACCCCGCCACCGTGTTTCACAGATGAGATGGTGTGCTTTGGATCTTGGGCAGTTCCTTTTCTACTCCAAAATTTGCTCTTGCCATAACTCTGATAAGTCAATCTTCGTCTCATCTGTCCACAATACCTTTTTCCAGAATTGTGGTTGCACTTTTAAGATAACAGTATTGTTATCTGTATCCTGGCCATCGTTTTTTTGCGGCTAACTAATGGTTTGCAACTTGCAGTGTAGCCTCTGTATTTCTGTTCATGCAATCTTCTGCGGACTACTGGTTAATCCACACCTGACTCATGAAGAGTGTTTCTGATCTATCCGACAGGTGCTTGGGGGTTGTTCTTCATTATAGAGAGAATTCTTCTGTCATCAGCTGTGGATGACTTCCTTGGCCTGCCAGTCCCTTTGCGATTAGTAAGCTCAGCAGTACTCTCTTCTTAATGATGTCCCAAACAGTTGATTTTTGTAAGCGTAAGGTTTGGCTGATGTCTCTAACAGTGTTATTCTTGTTTCTCAGTCTTATAATAGTTTCTCTGACTTTCATTGGCACAACTTTGGTCCTCATGTTGATAAACAGCAATAGAAGTTTCCTACGGTGATGGAAAGACTGGAGGAAAGACAAAATGCCGATAGCTCTCTTATACCTGCATTAAAGTGTCAATTAAACACACCTGAGCAATTACAAACGCCTCTGCAGCCATGTGTCCCAAACACTATGGTGCCCTGAAATGGGGGGACTATGTATAAAAACAACTGTAATATCTACATGGTGAAACCAAAATGTATAAAAATGGTCTTTATTAAAATCTGACAATATGCGCTTTAACCACATGTGATTTATTCTATTACAGATCTCAAATTGTGGAGTACAGAGGGAAATAAATAAATGATGGGTCTTTGTCCCAAACATTATGGAGGGCACTGTAGATTTAGAGATCAGCATGTAAACAGACCCTCGGGACACCAAGTCCACGCCGACCATCGATTACCCCTTCATACTACGTCTATGTTCTCCCATTTTCGCTTCCAATCTCTCCAGATTAGAATAAGTATTGTTTGTAGGGGGAACGTGCACATACCGCACATACAGCACCGAGGTTACGATCGAACTCGCTGTGAGGCAGCGACTCGACCAGCTGCGTCATTGTTAAAATATCCCACCTTCGATCAGGTAGAGTTTCCAAACCCAGATTTAAAAAAAAATCCACATACCATTATTCTGTTTTTCCAAAAGTGATAGATAAACTGAACGAAAAACATTACCCCCGTCTCCGTATCCAGTTGGAACAGAGTCTGTGAAATAAACAGAACTGTGTTAATATAAGAAAATAACTGCAGATGCTGGTACAAATCGATTTATTCACAAAAAGCTGGAGAAACTCAGCATTTTGTGAATAGAACTGTGTTAATATTGTATTTAAGACATCGTACATATAATCACCTTTCAAGCAGAGACCCAATGCTTCACCACCTTGCCATTTCCCAATAGATCTGCAGTAGGAAATACTAACATCCCGAAACAGAAATGGAATACCTCCAGCTCGGGAACGCAGAGGCTTTGATGCTGATAATAACTTCATGTAACCCAAAACGCTGTTCCTGTTCTCAGACAATTCATTTAAGGTGGACCACCTACTTCTCACTTTCCATTCAATGCCTGCCTAGTATCACAGATATATTCTAGATTGCAGTAAATTACAATTTCTAGGAGCAGAATTAAGTCATTCAGCCCATCGTCCACTCCGCCATTCAGTCATTGCTGATTAATCTTTTCCTCTCGAACCCATACTCCTGCCTTCGCTCCATAAATCCTGACACCTTTACTAATCAAGAATCTGTCAACATCCACCTTAGAACTATCCATTGACGTGGGCTCCACAGCCGTTGATCCCCAACAACTATCACCAACTGCTAAAGATACGCCGTAGAAAGCATTTCATCAGGATGCATCACAGCTTGGTTTGGGAACAGTTCCATCCAAGAAATTGCAGAGAAGTGTGGACGCAGCCCAAACTATCACACAAACGGATCGCACTTTGCTGGGTTTATCTTACATTGGACGTTATTCATGCTATTTCCTTGATCCGCTATCTGTGCATTGTGGACGGCTCGATTGTAATCATGTTTAGTTTTCCCACTGACTGCTGGACTGGTATTTCACTGTACCTCTGTAGAGGTGGCTATAAAGTACTGAAAGATCAAACTCAAACTAGGTCGTCTTTGATATCCAGGGACCTCCTCAGATGTTTACTTACTGACGGCGGTGGCTGCAATGAGGACGGCCAGGGGGAGACAAAGGCACAACATGTTCACGGTGAGTTGTCAGACTCGGGGTGATGTGTGTTGTGTGAACCACGCCATTTATGTGCCTCAGAGCCATCTGACCAGAAATATGGCTCCATCTGCAACGTGGCATTTGGGAAAAGCAATGATTCTTCACCACTCTAACTTGGGCTGGGATGAGTGAACGTGTAACTTACTGGCTGTCAAATAGATAAGAACATTCAAATACTTGTACAGTTGAGCGGATTCAGAATTTAATGTTTGCTGCCGGTTGAACTAACCAACCACTTAGGTCCAGCTTATTGAACTTTACCAAAGCCATTGACCCCTGGATGTCCGTGTAATTGATCAGAGGATCACTGCCAAAGGGTGGCACAGTGACACAGCTGGTAGAGCTACTCCCACACAGCACCAGAGACTCGGGATCAATGCTCACGTTTGGTGCTGCTGTCTGTGCTTAGTTTAGTTTAATTTGGAGATACAGCGTGGAAACTGGCCCTTTGGTCCAGCGATTCCGCCCCGACCAGCGATCCCCGTACACTACTACAACAGGGACAATTTACAATTCTTACCAAAGCCAAATAACCTACAAACCTGCTTGCCCTTGGAGTGTGGGAGAAAACCGACTCTATTTTCGTGAAGGGCCAAATGATCAAATAATTTTTGAACATGAAATTTAGCCAGTCTCCAATGACTCTCACAGACGTGCAGAAAGTATACTCTCATATTGTCACAGATTCATACAGCACGGATATGGGCCATTCAGACCAACCTGTCCAGGTTTTCAAAAATGCCCCATCTTAGCTAGTCTCATTTGCTGCGCACTTGGCAACATTTGGCCCATATTACTCTCAACATATCCCATCCATGCACCTGTCCAAGTGTCTTTTCAGTGTTGTTTTTGTACCTGCCTCAACCTCTTCCCCAGTCAGCTTGTTCCATGTAGCTACGACCCTCTGAGTGAAAACGTTGCCCTTCATGTTCCGATTGCGTCTTCACCCTCTCACATTAAACATATGTCCTCTTGTTTTTGATTTCCCTACACTGGCAAAAAGACTATGTCCCTGTCTACACCTACATCTATGTGAAAAATCTTGCCCCAAAATCTCGTTAAACTTTACCCCCTCATCAAGGTCGGTACGTGACGCAGCTGTAGATTGGCTGCCTTACAGAGCCAGAGACCCGGGTTCGATCCTGTCTACGCGTGCTGTCTATACGGAGTTTGTACGTTCTTCCCGTGACCTGCGTGGGTTTACTCCGGGAACTCCAGTTTCCTCCAACACTCCAATGATGTAGCATTTTGTGGGCTCAGTGTCTTCGTAAACTGATAAATGGTCCTTGGTGTGTGTAGGCCAGTGCGAGTGTACGGGGATCGCTGGTCGGCATGGACACCGGCGTGAGGGGAGGAAGAGCCTATATCAGTGCTATTTCGAAACTAAACTAATCTAAACTAAACTAAACCGTAAAGCTATGCCACCGGGTGGCGCCGCAGATGGCAGACTCGCCAACAATCTTCCTCATCCCTTTCTTCTCTTGTTCGTTTTAGTCTGTATTAAATGTATGTTTTAGAGTATCTTTAGTTTTGTATTATGTGTGGGTGAGGGGGAGAATTATTTTTATCTCTTTCCTCAACAGAGTTGTCGTATTTCGCTCTGCACTCCGGCGAACATCGTGGAGCTGGCGGCCTCTTGCTGGGGATCGACTTCCGGAGGTCCACCCGCGGCAGCATGCGGACTTAAAATGGTGGAGCTGGCGATCCCTTTGGCAGGAATCGATCTCGCAGCCCCAACCGCCGGAGCATGCTACCTTAACAGCGTGGAGTTCGCGGTCCCTGGCTAGGGATCAACTTTGGGAGCTTCAAGCCGCAGGAGCTTCGATCGCCCCGACGCGGGAACTTCAATCGCCCCGACACGGGAGCGTCGATCGCCAACTACAGGAGCTTCATTCGCCGCAACTGCGGATGATTCAACGGCCCAGACCCCGGTAGAAAAAGGAGGGAAAAAGATAAGACTTTATTGCCTTTCATCACAGTGCGCTGTGGTGGATGTTTATGTTAACTTTTATGTAGTTGTGTGTATTATTGCTGTTTGCTTGGTATGACTGAATATGGCAAATCAAATACCTTGTATGTTCTTCTTAAATATTTGGCAAATACATTTCCTTGTAATCCTTGTAATCATTCAAATCATTGGGTGCAGAAGCTAGGAGGTCTTGCAGCAGTTATATAAGGCCTTAGTTCAAGCCGAATTTAGAGAATTGTGTTCAGTTTGGGCACCATGTTAAAGGAAAGATGTCAAGTTGGAAAGGGTACAGAGAAGCTTTACGAGGATGTTGCCAGGACTCGAGGACCGGGGCTATAGTGAGAGGTTGAGCAGGCTGGGACTCTATTCTTTGCACACAATAGAATGAGGGGTGATCTTATAGAGGTGTATAAAGTAACGAGGGGAAAAGATCGGGGAGACGCACACAGTCTCTTGCACAGAGTAGTGGAATCGAGAACCAGAGGTTTTAGGTGAAGGGGGAAATATTTAATAGGAATCTGAGGGGTAATGTTTTCACACAACGGGTGATGAGTGTATGGGACGAGCTGCCAGATGAGGTACTTGAGCCAGGGACTATTCAATGTTTAAATAACAATTGGGCAGGTACTGCACATGGATAGAACAGGTTCAGAGGGACATGGGCCCTAAAATAGATTGCCCGAGAACGCAGGCAGATGGGACCAGTGTAGGTGGGAAATATTGGTCGCTGTGGCCTGTTTCTTTATTGGGATGTTTCTGCATTGTTTGACTGTATGGCTCTAAACCTCCAACGCATGTGACACCTGCCTTCATGCTCTCGTGCCCCCTTGGCACTGCCCGCATGCCATGTCGCAGCCTCAAGCTTGGCAGCAAGCAAGGGAGCCTGCAAAGGAACTGGCTGAACATTGTGTTTTCTTCCTATTTAAGATAATCATCTGAGGACAGTATGTCCCTTATTTCTTTTGCCACCTTCAAATATTCCATCGGGACTCAGGAACTGTTGCCGATGGGATCTGCTGCAGTGTTTCAATTTGTGATGGGCTGTTACTTCAGCATTGTAAAATAGATTGCTCGAGAAAGCATTGTATCAGTGCATCACAGCTTGGTTTGGCAACAGCTCCACTCACGACCGTAAGAAATTGCAAAGAATTGTGGACGCAGCCCAGACTATCACATGAACCAACCTCCGTTCCATTGACTCCATTTACACCTCACGCCGCTTCAGCAAGACCACCAGTATAATCAAGGACCAGTCTCACTCTGGCCACTCCATCTTCTCCCTCCCACCGGGCGAAAGTTAGAGTGTAGCAAGGAAATGCAGATTCTGGTTTGCACCACAGATAGACGCAAAAAGGGTAACTTCGCGGTACAGGCAGCATCTCCGGATAGAAGACTGAAGAAGAGTTTCCACCCTAACCGTCACCCATTCCTTCTCTTCAGAGATGCTGCCTGTCCCACTGAGTTACTCCGGCATTTTGTGTCTATCTTCGGGACAAAGGTTAATAAAGTGTGAAACCGCACACCTCCAAGGGGAAAAAAGGGTTCTGGCTGTGCACCATATCTGCGCCTTTCATACTGTTATATACTTCTATCAGGTCGTCCCTCAATCTCCGGTCTTCCTGAAAAAATAATCCAAGTTTGCCCAACCTCTCCTTGTGGCTCATACCCTCTAATCCCGGAATTTTCTAAGTGTATTTATGCATATGGAAAAATCTACAAGAAATGTTACCCAAAACCGACACAAAATGCTGGAGTAACGCAGCGGGAAAGGCAGAACCTCTGGATAGAAAGAATGGTTGACGTTTAGGGTCGAGACCCTTCTTCAGGCTGAGCTTCGTCTGAAGAAGAATCTGAACCCGAAACGGCACCCGTTCCTTCAATCCAGGGATGCTGCCAGGCCCGCTGAGTTACTCCAGCATTTTGTGCCCATTTTCGGTGTAAACCAGCATCTGCAGTTCCTTCCTAAACAAGAAAGGTTACCCACCTTATCTTAGGAAACTATATGTGGAATCTTCCTCCTTGCATCAAACTGTCTTCGTAAATTATCTTAACTCACTGTGGATTAAAAAATGTAATAATTTATATGTCACAAACCAATGTAATATATAATATAATCCTTTATTCGTCCCACACCGGGGTAGTAAAGATCAGTTTAGTTTATTGTAAATGTGAAGTTCAGTTTAGTTTATTGAGTTGAGCCCAATGAGTCCACGCCGACCAGCGATTCTCGCACACTCACACTATCCTACACAAACTTTGAACAAGGGTCATCTCATCCCATTGTCATAATCATAGTCATAATCATATTAGCACATTATTAGCCGGGAAGTTTTTGCAACCAACGAGGAATTTGATTTGCCATACAGTCATACCAATAAAGAGAAACAAGACAACCGAATTAACTTTTAAAATGAACATCTACACAGCGACCCCCCCCCCCCCCTCCATTCCTCACTGTGATGGAAGGCAAAAAAAGTTTAAGCTTCTTCCCTTCTTTGTTTTCACGCACTCGGGGCACTAGAACCTTCTGTTGTCGGGGGATCTTGGCTCCCGCAGCCGACGGTCGAGATCTCCGCATGGGGGAATGAAGCTCCCGCATCGCGGTGGATGGGGGGATAGGCGATCGTACCATCTGTTGGGGCTATTTGAACCTCGTGTGGCTTGGAGCTTCCCGACATCAGTCTCTACCCGAGACTGCAAGCTCCTCGATATTGAAATCCGCAGGCCGTGGCTGAAGCGTCGATCCCAGGCAACGGATCGCAGGCTCCGATGGTAAGTCCACGGCCCCGCGTTGGGGCTCAAAATCAGTCTCGAGCAAGGCCGCCAGCTCCACGATGTTAGGCCGCAGAGCGACCAGAGACACGATCCGGAAAACAATCGCATCTCCGGCAAGGTGAGAGATTCAAAAAATGTTTCCCCCTCCCCCCTCCCCCCTCCCCCCTCCCCCCTCCCCCAGCCGCACAAAAACCATACCAGAGAACATTAACACATGTTAAAACACACTAAAAATAACAAAAAAAGACAAAAAGACAGACAGACTGTTGGCAAGGCTGCCTTCGCTGACGCCGTATTGTCACCCTATGTCAATTGTCTTTATTAAGGTTTTATTTAGAGATACATCGTGGAAATAGTTCATTCGGCCCACTGAGTGCGCGTCGACCAGCGATCACCCCGTACACTATCCTACACCGATACATTATCCTACCTACTGTATAAACCTATCCAACTGCTGCTGCTCCACCGTGCCACAGAAGCTACTTTCTACATTTTACAGGAATAAGTAATAGCCTTGTCCTGGTTCCGTTCGACTCCCCTCCTTTGCAACCATCTGATTTCAATATCAGCCTGAGAAAATATCCCAAACAGTAGCTGGTGGAACAGGTCACCTTATCTGATAAACGGCAATTGCCAAGTCCTTGATGAAGTAAATGATAAAATGTTGAACAATGCACGACGACAAAGGGTTTGCCAGAGGTTGAAGCGTTCAAACTCACAGTATCGGAGGGGGAGCAGGAGGAGCAGTCCATGTATTCAAAGACATGACCCACCCACCCGAGTCCTTCTTTCTTTCACTGCTCCCATTGCGAGAATGGTACAGAGTTTGGAAACACGCACCGCCAGACTCAGGAACAGCTTCATTTCCTCTGCTACCAGGTTTCTAATCGATCCGTCTATAATCCAGGGCACTGTCCGACTCACCTCTATCATATTGAGGACATTGGTCTTTGTCTTTGGTTCTTCCATAAGCTAGGATACAGTCCGATGCATCTTTACTCCGGTTTGGACATTAGACTCTGTCTATGGAACTGACGTGCTACACGCTAAGAACTGCTTGATTTGTTGATTAATTGATTTGGACGCGTGTCAGGGGTTATGGAGAGAAGGCAGGAGAATGAGTTTCAGAGGGAATGATAGATCAACCTTGAGTGAATAGCAGAGTAGATTCGATGGGACGTATGGCCTGATTCTGCTCATAACGTATGAATTTATGAGCTATTTTCTGCACTCTATCTTTTCACTCTACCTACTGTACTTGAGTTTGACGATTATATTTATGTTTGATATAACTGATCTGTTTGGATAGCATGCAAAAAAATACTTTTCACTGTACCTTTCTTCAAGTGACACCAATAAACCTAATACTTAACAAATCACCATTTTTCAGGATACCGGAGGACAATAGACAATAGACAATAGACAATAGACAATAGGTGCAGGAGTAGGCCATTCAGCCCTTCGAGCCAGCACCGCCATTCAATGCGATCACGGCTGATCACTCTCAATCAGTACACCGTTCCTGCCTTCTCCCCATACCCCCTCACTCCGCTATCATTAAGAGCTCTATCCAGCTCTCTCTTGAAAGCATCCAAAGAACTGGCCTCCACTGCCTTCTGAGGCAGAGAATTCCACACCTTCACCACTCTCTGACTGAAAATGTTCTTCCTCTTCTCCGTTCTAAATGGCCTACCCTTTATTCTTAAACTGTGGCCCCTTGTTCTGGACTCCCCCAACATTGGGAACATGTTTCCTGCCTCTAATGTGTCCAATCCCCTAATTATCTTATATGTTTCAATAAGGTCCCCCCTCATCCTTCTAAATTCCAGTGTATACAAGCCAGGAGGAAATCCACACAGGTCACAGGGAGAGCGTGCAAATTCCACACACACAGACACACGCAGCACCCGAGGTCACGATCGAACCCAGGTCTCTGTCGCTGTAAGGCAGTGGCTCTACCAGCTGCTTTACTGTACCGTCCATAAAGATATGGAACGATACACGAATTCGCGCGTCATCCTTGCGTAGGGGCCACGTTACTCTTCTCTGCATTGTTCCAACTTTAGTAGATGTGCTAGCAAAGTGAGAAATTAGTGTTTCGAGTGACAGGGTTGAAGACAGAGCAGGAACCGGTATGGGTTTTTTTAAGAGATAGGCGTGGAAACGTCTGTACGGAGTTTGTACGTTCTCCCCGTGACCTGCGTCGGTTTTCTCCGAGATCTTCGGTTTCCTCCCACACTCCAAAGACGTACAGGTTTGTAGGTTAATTGACTGGGTAAATGTAATAAAATGTCCCTATTGTGTGTAGAATGGTCTTAATGTGCGTGGATCGCTGGGCGGCGCGGACTCGGTGGGCCGAAGGGCCTGTTTCCGCGCTGTGTCTCAAAAGAAAAAGAAAAAAAAAGAAACATCCCGTTTGGCCCATCTAGTCCTGGCCGACCAGCGATCCCTGTACACGAGCACAATCGTACACAACTTACAATTTTACCGAAGCCAATTAATCTACAAACCATCGAACTTGTCCGAGGAAACCGGAGAAAACCCATGCAGGTCACAGGGAGTGCAGGAAGAAACTGTCTATACTCGTGTATATACAGTCTGTACTATCTATACTCGTCTCTACACATTTTAACCTAGGCCACTGCTTATAGTTTCCTTTATCATTGTTACTTTTTTTGCATATTTTTCATTCATTTGTTCTCTATTTCTCTACATCACCGTCTATACCTCTCGTTTCCCTTCCCCCTAACTCGCAGTCCGAAGAAGGATCTCGACTCGAAATGTCAGCTATTCCTTTTCTCCGGAGATGGTGTCTGACCCGTTGAATTACTCCAGCTGCTTGTGACTATCTTTGGTCACAGGGAGAATGCACACAATCTGGACAGAGAGCACCCACAGTCTGGATCGAACCCAGTAGACTAAAAATGCTGGAGTAACTCAGCGGGGCAGGCAACATCTCTGGAGAGAAAGAATGAGTGGTGTTTCGGGTCAAGACCCTTCTTCAGACTGAGAGGCAGGGGAGAGGGAGACTAGAAATATGGAAGGGTAGGGTGTGAAAACTACGATGAGAGGGGATCTTATCGAAACATATAAGATTATTAAGGGGTTGGACACGTTAGAGGCAGGAAACATGTTCCCAATGTTGGGGGACTCCAGAACCAGGGGCCACAGTTTAAGAATAAGGGCTAGGCCATTTAGAATGGAGATGAGGAAAAACTTTTTCAGTCAGAGAGTTGTGAATCTGTGGAATTCTCTGCCTTAGAAGGCAGTGGAGGCCAATTCTCTGAATGCATTCAAGAGAGAGCTAGATAGAGCTCTTAAGGATTGCGGAATCAGGGGGTATGGGGAGAAGGCAGGAACGGGGTACCGATTGAGAATGATCAGCCATAATCACATGGAATGGCGGTGCTGGCTCGAAGGGCCGAATGGCCTAATCCTCCAACTATTGTCTATAGTCTAAAACGATCTATCAAAGCAGGTGATGCCAGTTATCTGGCGCTGTAAGACATCAACTCTCCCGCTGCGTGACCGTGTCACCAAGGTGTACTACGGCTTGAATTATGTGTTCCTGTTATCTAGAAGGCCCAGAACAAAGTGGAGAGCTGGTGAGATCGTATCTGCTGCTGATGTGGGCCAACTG